>NC_088302.1:14275111-14574676 GCF_032854445.1 Liolophura sinensis
CCCTAATTTTTCTAATTTTGGGGACAGATATTAGTAGTGTTGAAAGTAGAAAATACATTTCTTTACCAGAATTTTGGAAAAGTAAACATATGAGTGTGTTGTTCATTAGATGGTTTAACCAAGGAGAGAAAAAAAGAAATTCATTCCTGCTACAATTACATATGTATTGGCTAAAAAGAGCAGACCATGTGACCCAAAAATTAGAAGAAATAGGGTAGTACATGTAGTACAAAGGGAAAAACAAATACCCAGCTTTGTGTGAATTGCTATCATTGGAATCTTCACGATGTGCGAGTTTGGAGTTTGTTTGTGTTGGTAGACAGTCACCTGTGCTGGTAATATGGAGCACATTAAAAAACATAATTCATGTTGTTCATTATCTATAGGTAAATCTTCCCATTTTCCTATTTGGGTGGGTAGTTATTTTCAGGCTTTCAGCTGTAAAATGGCTACATCATGGAAGCTTGACGTTTGTAGGAGTTGCAGTAGCGTAAGTATTTTTGAAGTTGCAGCAGACCACATTGACTGAGGTTGCAACATATCTCATTTTTGTTATCTCATTAGGTTGAGTAAAGCATGATACATATTGTATTTCAAGATCAAATTTGTTGTTTGAATTATTTCACTCAACATTTGACTTGAGTTAAAGAGTATAAAATATATGTAATTATGTCACATAAAATATTTTGCTGAAAATAGAGTACACGGTAGATGGCTATCAAAAGATTCATTACCACAATTTTGATTCAATCAGATTCAGTTTGGGTAATGAGAAGTTAATCTTAAAAAATTCAACAAGTCACGCGTTGAAAGAACAATGTCTGTTACTCCGATTTTGTCTTAGCACAGAATAACTGCCGACTCAGCGATAAGCAGCAATTTCCAGCAGCTGGATTATCATAAACATTGTATTAATTGTTATTTTGTAACTACTACGTGTAGAGTATAGAAGAGCAGCTACTTGCCTATTTATTTTATGAACTATTTATACCAGTGGAAGGCCTGAAATGTGTAGTGACCAGTATTATGTAACATTGATTAATCCTCAATTAGGCAACATATGTGTGTATTAAAATGCATCGATGTTAAAGTCTTTGTAAATATGCAATGAACCAGGTGGGTTTTTGCTCTTTACATAAACTAGAAGAACCTTTTAGATCTGACAACTTGGGTTGGGTTAAATGAAAGATAAATACATGTACTACTACATGGTGTATGTTCAACACACATCTTAGTATTGACTTTTTGTCTTCCAAAAACATATCCTAGAGTCTGAAGATTTCCGTATCATAGATGTTGGTTCTCTCACTCTCTTGACTTCTTTTTTTTAATTTGCTGTGTAGGATGGACTAGGTAAATTTTACATACCTAATAAATTTGTCGCCTACATTGGAAGGTGTACTTGAACATCAAATCTCTCCAGATCTTCTCTGCAAGCCTATGAAGTTTATATTAATAAAACATCAAGATCAAGAATTATTGAACGAAATAATTAGTGACTTTAATTAAAAGTCTTACAAATACATATTGATTCATTTATGCTAGTTGTGGAGTCCTGCCTGAAAAGTGAAAAGACAATGCTGTTATATGGCTCCAAAATAATGTTAAATATAACATTTTAAGGCCCAAAAGGAAATCTCCAATGGAAAGTATTGACAAAGTGGCTGTTTCGTTTTATAATGGTGATACCAACTTTATCTTCATGATCTTTAAACTTTCATGTCCAGGACTTTTTATTATGTGCTCTTTTATTCATCTAGTTTTCTTGCTTGATATTAAATTTTCTTTGCATACATGCGTGTGTTTATCTTATTGACATAACACAAAACTGTATGTGCCATGTATATAGATATGTATTTGTACTTACATATGAAATGATGTTTCTGCCTTATGTACCAATAATCTTAATGGAAAGTTTGATACAATATGTAGTTAATTTTACACATATAGTGTATGAGTGTCTTTCTGCGTGCTTGTTTTGCTAATATACAACATGTGTATATTTCAATACATCTTCACGTATTTGTATATCAGAACACTGTTGGTAATATTAATAACTGTAAAAATTGAAGATAAAATATTTTTTTTTTTAAATTCACTATGTTAAATTACAAGTGAAATAATCTTGCACCGCTATGCCCTGTTGGCCGGTCCCTGTTCAAGGTTTAAAATATGGTTTGATAATTATATACATAATTCACAGTGAATATTCAATTGAGATAGTTGTCAAATATTCATTGCTTAATCGTTTATATAGAAAATTCTATATCAATTTTATGAAAGTGTTTCAGCCATTTTGTATTTTTTATACCTTTGTACTTGAAACAGAATGTCATGTTTACTTATAACAAAAAAAAAAGAACAATGGTTATAACAACCATATTTTGTTGATGTTAAGAAGCCTCATTTTTGCATGAAGTGCTGAATAACCAAACTAATGGAGAATGATAAAGCTTTAGTAAGAAAATGTGATGCACTCATTTCATTCCATGTTAAAATATTTGCAGATTGTACTTACCTTTACTGAATACGTTATATACTGTTTCAGGTGACGCAAGTTTTACTTAATTAAAAGAGTTTATGTTATACCTTGACCAACCTGTGTTTGTATTGTTTTATTGTAGGTTATTTTATCATAATCACTAGGCCACAGCAGGTGCGCAGTCTCAATCCAAGTTTTATACCGTGAATTTGAGGATTGTTACGCCCCTATACTGTGTATACATGAGTACATATCTGTTGTCACAAGTTCAGCTGTGTAAACGAACAAAAATGGGTGTTTACCTGAGAAGATACATTGGTTCATCCCTGTGATCTGTCCAGTTCTCTCCAAACATATGACAGTGTACAGTGGTTCTTCACTGAGATATGCCCATTTTCCTAAAGAAAAATGACAAGGTACAGTGGTTCTTCACTGAGAGGTACAGTGGTTCTTCACTGAGATGTGCCCAGTTTCCTAAAGGAAACTGACAAAGCACAGTGGTTCTTCACTGTGATCTGTCCAGTTTCCTCCACACATATGACAAGCTGCAGTGGTTTCCTGGCTGATGTGCTCTGCTTCCTTCCACGCATACATCTGATAACCGACATGTTAGCAAAACATTTAGCTGTGACACCTAGCTGTATTAATTTAGGCGCTTGACATATATGTCAAAACTTCGACATCCCATTTAACATTGTCTCTATATACATTTTTCATGGTAAGGTTCATTCACTTAACGAGCGACCTGTGTGCAAGACGAAACGAAACAATACGCCTTCATGCCTTTGACGTCAATGGTACACGTGGCACCATTTAACTTCATCGAGACAAGGGGAGGGTTCCACAAAGCCATTCCCGACAAATATGATTTTGACCCTTATTTTCGTGCCATAAAGATTAAATTGTCATCATCGCATAAATGTTATCTTTAGACATGGTACAGTCGTTCTTCACCGTGACAATCATTAGACAAATATCTAAAAATTTCGACTTCTTGTACCGTACAAAAATGTGAGTATTGTGACGAGGTTTTGAATTTGAGGAGCCAGAAATGCGTCTTGGGCATTATATATAAGGCAGCACTGTCAGCAGATTGATGTATGCTTGTTTTATGTTATACTAACGCGTTTTCAGTCACATTACGACAAGGAGTTGTGTGAACATATATGTACTGAGTTTTCTTGTGGCAGGGCGAGTCCATACCGTCAAATTAAGTCCTACCGCCATTGAAGTATCATGCCAAAGACGCCCGATATGAAACTCCACCTAGTCACAATACTAGCACCCTGCCAGTTAAGCAGTCCAGAGTTGTGGAGATAACTTATTCCACCTATAACTATACACCCCAAAAATTAATGTTGATTTAACAGAAAGTCTCTTGTCTGAGTGATGCTAGAATGTATTCTGTTATTGCAACAGATTATTCTGGTAAATATAACGCATCTATTCTGTTAATTCAACGTAAAGGTTTCATTAGAATAAGAGGATATTATGTGGAATATGACACATTATTATGTTATAATAACAGACAAGACAACAGATTTCTTTTAAAATGAGATTAGTTTTTTTGAGCGTATAGATTAAAACCGTACAACAGAAACCGAAGATATGTCATAACTTTATTGTCCACTAAAATCAAGAATATTTCACTTATACAACGGTGGCCAGCATTCTGGTGGAAGAAACCGGCCAGAACCCGGGGGAAACCGACGACTATCCGCAGGTAGCTGTCAGATCTTTTTACGTACCACCGCTGAAGAAGCCATGATGGGCTGGACTTGAACTGACCGCGACCGCATTGGTGATAGGCTCCTGGGTCACTCTGCCACGCTGGCACGCTAAACATCTCGACCACGGAGCCCCCCAGCTAGGGTGTTTTTATTCTACACGATATGATGAGTGCAGGTGAAGACGAAGACCGCAAATATCCGGCACAGAGAGATAAATGTATAGACAAGATTCTGCCAAGTTCATTGGTGCATGCGCAAAACGTTTTCTATCGTATAATTGTTCACTAATCTCCCTGAATCCATCTTGAATTCCGTTAAGTTACTATTTTGTAGAAATTATACGCCTGCTCGATAAAACACAATAGTGCGATCTCATTCACGACAAAATCTTGAAAACTTTTTAAGAGTGTACCCGATATACCGAAATCATGCGTTCCTATTTTTCATTTATGCTTTTACATCATATTTTTTATTCTATATGTAATATATAAACCTATGTACAAATCAAATAGATTTTTCAGTATAACAGCATTTTATAAGATTGCATGGCATGTATACCCTTTATTTTGCCGGCCATTCTGAGAATCTTTACATCCTGACTGGTAAATGAAACACAAATATTATAATTGGTCGCTTGACGGAACAATATTATTTTGGATATTGTTATGGTTTGGCTGTTATATGGAGAAAGGCCGAATGTTTCATTTGAACAAAGGAGAATTATACTGTACAGCCATGCATTAGTATATATATGTGTGTGTGTGTCTGTGTAAAAAAAACTTTTGTCGGATTGGTCAATTCTACTGGCGTTTCAGATTAGCCCCAGGCTGTGTAAAAGTTTTATTCCTCTGTATTTTTTCCGGCAAAATAGTTCATTGAAATTATGTAATCTTAAATACAATCTATGTATCTCCGCCCCCTTTTTTTGTGTTTGGGTTTGATCGTTTTCGACCTATCATTATATCGGCCAAATATAGACTGTCGGAATAAATTAGGCAATTGTAAATACATACGATCTGCATGTATGTATCGTATGTATGCGCTACCATATACGAAAGACGCAAAAAGTAGATGTCCAGTTAGCTATTTTTCTTCGTAAAAGAAGGTGAACTGCAGATGTGTAAGAAAAAGGAGAATGCAGACATGACGTCTATATACCACTGAAAGTTTTCTGTAATGTTTATATCCGCACAGCAGATATAAAATTATTACTTTGTCGGGAAAAAAGTAACTATATACGTTTTTTTTAACCTTCAGCAATAGTAACTTGCAAGCCACAAATCTGCATCAAGCCACAATGCAATTAGATACATTTGCAAAACATATCTATATTTCGAGTCAAAAAAACGCAAAATGAGTAGCATACACTGACCTGAGCTATAGCTTGCATGTGGGAATATGTGCCACTGTTTAGAAGTGTAGCACGCACCTGCATAAGTTAGAATTCGCTATGTACATTTTATACCTTGTCACCGTTTGATGGTGGACAAAATAATAAAGGGCGTGGTAGTATCACAAACAGACTGCCGCGAGATTGTCTCTGCTCCAACCACTGCAAACCTTAAAGTTATTTACAATAATTTACATTGGAGACAGGAAACTATGCATTGTAGACAATAACTCTTTATATTTATCTTGTCGCTCTGTGGTATTTACAGTAATCGATTTGTTTTTGTTTATAGGCTCCATTCACGTGTAGGTCCCCAGATGATGCACAACCGATCAACACAAAATTGAACGAATACGAGAAACTTTTTTATTATTAACAAGTTAGTCTTTGTAACTTATGTTTACACGAAATATACTGAGATCTGTATTATCTTTTAAAACGTTGCTGATTTTTTTTTATTTCAAAAATTGTGTGATTCGTGCGGATGAAGTTCTACAAATATTGACTATGTATACAGTAATTTATCTGCGCTGTTGTTAACTTTTCCTGTCCTGGTTGTTTTTGTAAAGTATATTTGTGGTTTCCATTGTATGACCTCCGCATAAAAGAATGCCCTTTGTTGATTGTATATGCGGTGTTTTATTTGTATAGGCGTCAAAGGGCTTTCATCCGTTGGCCTAGTTTTGAATAAACGAATATATAATATTTATCTCATCATATCATGTTTGAAGCTTGTAGTGACACCTGTTGCAGTTTATAGTATACTCTGTTGGAATATGGCACGCAGAGCTATGATATAAATGCAGTTAAGTTGACACAGGTTTCAGAATGTAAACTCACCCTTCTCCACCTCTCAATAAACAATTTATGTTAGATATCCATATTATTTATTTATTTGATTGATGTTTTACGCCGTACTCAAGAATATTTCACTTTTACAACGGCGGCCAGTATTATGGTGGGTGGAAACCATGCACAGCCACATCCGTAGTTTGTTGCCTGACCTTTAGAAATCCGTAAAGTAATACGGCCCTGCGTCAGTCATTCAAAAGTTCTATATCTTTTTCTTATAACCCATGCCTGTTTTTACTTTATACATGACATATGTTTAGTCTGGTGCAAATTGGCGATTTTGCCCACATTGCATCACCTGTCAGGTGTCATGAGGGAAAAATTCGCATGAACTAAAAGCACGCATCAAGGATTGCTGGGGAAAAAATTACTGTTAAGGAGATTCAGGTGAATCAGTTCATGAAAGAAACGTTTGCGCGCCGTCTACCGAGAAGATGGAGGACTAATTGATCACCTATCCAAGTTAAACAAGGTAGAATATAATTTTGAAATGTCCTGAACATGCGTTTTTGACTCCATTTTGATTTTGGTCCCATGAACAGAAATCTTAAAGGATGAAATTGAAATTTGCTCTGTATAGTTAGGACATAATGACTTTTGAGTGTTTAATTTTTAGAAGCTGACGTAAGAGGGTTTCGGAGATATTGAGCGTCAAAGTACGGCCCATTTTTTTATGCCCACCCGATACATAACTATAATGAAGCATACACGATATACTTGAATTACTAAGTTAGAAAAAAAGAGAGATCAAACATGGGAGTTCCAACGTTTCTGATCACAAAACTGTTTTTTAGACTTGAGTCAGAATTATTTTTCAACTTATTTTGCAATTTCGCTATGCAAGTCTGAGGCAATTCTACATCTTAAAATAAAAATGCGTAAGGTAAGTAACAATTTTAGGGCAGTGAACTTCAGTTTATAAGACAGCTTCTTGGTCACAGGTTAACTTATTCCTATATTTTTTTGGAGAGACCTGTTGGCTGAATGGTATAGAGGTTTGAAGTGCACGTATTGCTGGCCATTGTTAGTTGCGAGGTTGGCTTTGATGTGGCTTGTTCGAAACAGGGTGTGGTCTGGGCCAACTTTCATCGCGAGAATGTGTGCTATGTACCCAGAATGTGCAGTAAATCCCAAATGACGAGCAAAATATTACTTAAACCACTTTCTTTAAATGACATCGTAGGGGCCTCCGTGGCTCAGCTGGTTAGCGTAGCCTAATGACCCAGGAACTTTACATTAATGCAGTCGCTATGAGTTCACGTCCAGCTCGTGCTGCCTTCCATCTCTGGCCGTTCGTGGGAAGGTCTTCCACCTGCAACCTGCGGGTGGTCGTCGGTTTCTCCCGGGCTCTACCCGGTTACCTCCAACCATAATGCTGGCCCCCGTCATATAAGTGAAATATTCTTGAGTACGGCGTAAAACACCAATCAAATAAATAAATAAATGACATCGACCTATCAGAGTACAGACCTACATATGCTTGACACTGCTTTCACGCTATATACATCTAGGCCTATATATACGCTGTAATTCAAGCTAGTTTTAATTTAGGGGTTTGTACATGTACATGATACGACTGGTCCCCGATCGACTGCGAAAAACGGAAGAAAAGCCGAAATAGGTAACTGTCAGGGAAGCCCACTACGTCGTGTTGGGAACTGGCCTTGCGATTATTGACCTGTATGGAATCTTCATTTTGGTTGATGGCTGGTAAACGAATGTCTGTTTTGGCGCATAGATTGAATGAATGCCTTGTATTTATATAATGTGTGATTTTTGTTCAGCGCCATATACACCAGAATTTCTCACTGATACTATGGAAGCCAATTTCAAGAGTGGAGAAAAACGGAATGCCTCGAATGAATAAATGAACGAACGAATGACTTTTGGCTTAATTTAAGACGCAGGCTTTGCATTCGTCAGTTTGCATATTACGTTATACAGCCGTCGTACAGAACTTGTCTTAGATGCTAACTATATGTTTCCGTCTTAACCACCTGTCGGAATAACTTAATAATAAAGAGTAATTTTATTCCTAAAGCTGGCCAGTTTTAGTAACAATGGGGTATCAATAAACCATATTGGATATGTCCTGCTTGGTTGATTGGTTGCATGCATGCTGTTTAGAACCGTGCTCAGTTGGGGGGTTGGGGGGTTGGTGTAGTATACTTTGTCGAAAGCCTGTCGGATTGGGGAGGAGCCGTGGGGAGAAGCAGCGTTGTTGAGTCCCCCAGCCCGAGGTGAACACTACATGGGTTGGTGGATGGGGGAAGCCCCTAGGTGAGGTAAGGTAAGGTGTGGTATACTGTACTGTGCAGTACTGTATAATATACTATATATAATGACTGTTGCCAATTTTATAAGTCACCTGGTTAGTGCATACATGCTTGGGATGGGAGAAGCCCCTAGGTTTGCATGAGTGTACGTCCAATACACGAGTAATGCCACCACGTCTCCATCGAGAGATGCAGGTCATACCATATACATATGTACCAGTACTGACATCATTTGTCATATACATCTATTTGGCGCATATTACAACGGGAACCATTTGGGTCCTACACGACATACATCTCAATAATGCCATCGCTGATCAACTTTACATTTGGTGCAAGTCCAAAATGCGATATTATACATTAATCGCATCTGTTACGCGCTCTCTATGTATATAGAGGAAATTCACAAATAATACATAGGAGAGGTTCACAAAAGGTGCATATATATAGTTGTACGCCACGCTGACGGGAGTTCTACTTGAAGAAGGCGTGCCCAGCCCGTGAGCATTTGACCTAGGGAGCAGACGTTAGTCGTCGTGGACGATCTTACCGGGAGACATTCAGCACGCCTACCTACCCAACCTCGTACGCACGGTTCGCCGAATCCGTTTCAACGTCGGAGCCCGTGATATCACGCCGGCTCCAACGTTACGCCGCCTTGCAGTCCCTGCTGGCTCGAGCCACCACAGCCGTTCGAGGCGCCGTTCTGCGTGGCGAGTTTACTTCGCTGTTTGTGTGACTGTGCGAAGAATGTCTTAAATGGCAACGTTCCACTTACGCTCACTGACAAGGCGAGGTTACAGCGACACAAGACGGATCTCCGCTCCTTGGAAAGAAAAGTGTTTCCTTGCATAAGAAAGGGCACATTATTCAGCGCGGTGGTTTAATTGGAGCGCTACTCGCCCCCTAGTTCCCATCATAGCAACCGTCGACAGTGCCCTCATGAATGCCATCACGCGGTAATGCAGCACTCCAAGAAAATGGCATTGGTCGAGCCTGGGCTCTTAGGCACGCTCACGTGGCCACCACCCGTCTCCCAGTGCCCAGTGTCCAGTATCGTCAAAGCCCTCAACGCGCTGGACCAAGAGATGGCAACGATCCACCGTGACACGACCCTCTGGGACGTTGAGAAAATACAGCGGTATCACCACACCCTTCAACGGTGCTGTATTCAAGATCAATATCAAGCAGCGCAGTACCCAAAGACCATACCCTTATCAACGAGCAAAATCTTGATAGTTTACCGATGCGTTTAGTGGGATGCTTGAGCAAGATATCTTTTAGAAACCCTTTGCATTTCCAGCACTTCCACACAAACTTCGTCGCTTTACATGTTGGCGTGCGCCAAATTCCTTCTTAGCCCCTGATATCCGACTTTTAAACCAGGAATTTCGTCAAAACGTACTTGAACCTCTTTACCAACACGGGGAAAGTGTTCCACGAGGAGAGGAGCAACGTCCTCCGCACAACGTTCGCCAAAGGCAGCACGCTGTTTTGTTTCGATCTGACACCTAATCTCCACGACGATCACTAACTGAACCTGGCCCAGAAAGGCGATTTACACCTGGAGATGTGGTTTGGCAAACAACTGCCAGAAACCGTTAAAGCAGGGTGCTACACCGAGTTCGACAATATTATAGATGTAGACAAAAGCCGAAACTTGATCTGTGACCAGTTAAACACCATGGACAGGGCCCAAATGCGGCGCGCCCTACAGGGGGGCGTGTCTATCCGGGCTGGGGGATTTCTACGCTCGGGACCATCTCCCTCGCCGAGTGACTGACGGACCATTGACGGACCGGATGGCCGTTTTCATTGACTTGTAAACAAAAAAAGACCGTCTCCGGGAAGAATACTTTGATTCATACGGATTGCCACCCCTCAAAACTGATATCATTCCTTGGCTCAACCGGAGAACACACCACTGGACGTGTAATGATTGGCAGCTGCAGAATCTGGACATGGCTGAGTGCGGGCAGTGTTCCATGTATTACTTAACCCAGCGGGCCCGAGGCTCTCCCACGGATGTTTTTGTACATACGTTCAACACGTCGTGCACGACGTACGATAACGATTTAATGGTGTTCGATTGGGTGGATCGCCAGTTTGGGGACTAGCCCACATTTTTTATCACTAACGCAGCCACTTGGTGGTAATAACTTTGCATGTTTTCCTGTTCGACGAATATTAACCCTGTTCTATGAATAAATGACCAAACAACGAGATGACATTCGCATACAGTATGTTTGACTTGTATTTATTTGGCCTTGAAGTCATGGTATAACTGTCGGTAGCAGTCATGTCAAATGTCGAGGTAAGTAGTGTTCACACCGTCCGGCAGTACTTTACGTTTCCCGTAAAAATAAGTGAAAGCGTCTTTGTGCTGCGTGTAGGAATGCATGCTGTTTCCCCGCATACACATACCTAGGTCCACTCCATTCGTGCTTTGATGATTTAGCAACACGGAGAGGTATACGTCCTTGTCCACAGCCCGAGCGCTAACTCCTTTGCAGGAGAGTTGTCTCTGCTATTCGACTCACCGCCGTTCTCATAGTACATGTATGTCTTCGAACACAAGCTGATGATAGCGTCACCAGTCCACTCGACTTTGAAGAGCCCATCGGAGCGTTTATCAAAGTCGTTTTGGTCGCTTTGGGGCAACCACTTGCCTCGAACTCGCTGCCCGCAGCTGAGGTTTGACGAAGAATTCCCAGTCCCAGCCATGCGCGCCGAGTCCGTGCCTAACCCACAGTACTCCCAATCGGACGATGAAATGGTAGTAGAACACCAACACACGGATTTTGGTGTACTGGTACACCATGCATCCTATTTGCAACGATAGATGATAACGAATGGCCCTCTTGCTGCTGACCCCTTAGAATGTGTAGTCATCAATCTAGTCGACGGTATGGCACCGTACATTCCCTAGTACCTTGAGTGCCTTCACCAGGCCACAGCTTTTCTCATCTATGTGTCGATCTTGGTTTGTCACGGTTTTGCCGTAGCCGGAATTTACCAACAATAGCACACTTGGTGCTTCGTGTAGGATTGGGCGAAACGAGCCAGGTCCTTGATGTAGGTCAAATGACGATCGTGACCGTTCTACTCCATGAAGTAAAAGTTTTCCATGGGGACGAGTTGATACACTTGATATTCGCGTCGAACAGGCTTTCTACTGTGTCCAGCGCACTCTGAGAGGAACACTGCTCAAAGGCATGGGCTCCACCTCTACCGTCTCCAGATAAGCTCGGTGGTAATGCCCGACCTGGTTCTCGCGGTCGCTGGGGTTGGCCTTGCCCAGATGCACTGCCAAGCACCGAAAACAAAGGAGTGCGGCCCTCTAAGATCCATGACTCCCTTTCACTAACGCAGACAGTCCCTTGTTATCCTCCAGGTAGGTTATTAACGATACCCTCCCCGCACTGATGTGCTGATCGTGTAGCTTGTGGACAATAAACAACACGTTAGTCAGAAGATCCACGGTCCATTTCGTGTCGGGGCGCTGTTGCTGGGACCAGGTGAGCAGGTGAGTGATGGGGAGCTGGGTGAGGAGTGCTCTCATGTCGAGTCGACCCCCCCACGCAATATGGGATTTCGAGTACCCGGGTGTTATTGCTGCTGGCGTAAAAGTAATACGCCTGTCCCATCTCCTCTTGGCGTAGGATGTAACTTGACGGTGAACGCTGTGGGCTGGTCGTCGTAGATAGTGTTCAGGTACTCTTCCATGGCTCCGAGGTCGCTGAGCCAGTAGTTGTAGAGGTCCTGCACTGGCCTGTCGCCATGGAAATGGTGGCGGATGGAACGCCAATGCTGACGGTACAATTGCCTTATATCCCTCGCACAACTAGGCAGGAGATAGTCGGGTGTTTGGAATGGGTCTGGCTGGAAGCCGCTCTCTCAAATCTTCCACTTTTTTGGACTTGGTGGGACCCCGCTGCTCGAGCTGACTTCGTTCCTTGGTGCGGGTGAGACCTTTGTGGGGATGTCCTTGCTGCTGCTGTGTGGATGGTTTGCTGGTAGGATTGGAGAAGTCGGGGCTGAAGCGCTGGTTGTCTTCGTCGCTGCTGCTTTGGCGTGACTGTAACATAGAAGCATACACATGGTACACACACATGTTATAAAAATAAAAGAAAGAATGGTCGTATACTTGAAAACTGCCAGGAACCCTATCCTAGTAGTCCTGCCTTTTTTCACAGCGAGGACATGTGAGACATGAAAGACACGTGAGCTGGTAGATGGACGAACCAAGTCGGCTTGTGGATTGTCGTGTCCTTCACGCCAAAACGAACCAATTGTCGACGCGTATGTTCCCGTGCGAATGTCGTTGATTTGAAATGATATGATTTATGATGTCATATGATATACGATATGATATGCTATGATATAGCATAATGCAGTGAAGTACATCAGAGTGTAGTGTAGCGCAGCGTAGAGTAGTACATAGTGTATCGTAGCGTTATGTAGTCTGTGATCTTATATAGTACAGTGTGTTGTGCAGTGTTGTCTGCTCTTTCTTATGCTACATAGTGTAGTATAGTATAACTGTAGTATAACATAGTGTAGTATACTACATGGAATAGTATAGTGTATAGTATAATGTACAGTTTGTTACTGTTTATTATTTGTTACAGTATACTTTAATGTTTTGTAAGATAAGGACAAGGAGAGGTAATCCCTGGGGATTACAGAACGTAGCTTGGTGCACGGAGTTATATATGCACTTTTTGTGGACCTCTCCTATATATTATTTGTGAAATTCCTCTATATACGTAGAGTGCACGTAACAGATGAGGCTAATGTATAATATAGCATTTTGGACGTGCACCAAATGTAAAGTTGATCAGCGAAAGCATTATTAAGATGTTGTGTAGGAACCAAATGGCCCCCGTTGTAATGTATGCCGAAATGCGATGCAGGTGGAGAAACATATGTAATGCCACCTCAATAATGCCATCGCTGATCGTCTTTGTGGTGCTTTAACGTGAGAATTTTCTGAAGCGTCGAAGTAATGTCTAGGTGCTAAGAACGATAACTGCGTAAGAACGTAAATAGAGCATTCACTACAAACAGCGCCCTTTATCATGTCTCTTCCTCGTTGATTGACTACCTATGTTGTAATACTGTCCGTCGTAATATACACCGAATACATGACAAATGATGTCCACAGCGGTGCATATGTACTGGCATGACCTGCATCTCTCGATGGAGGCGTGGAGGCATTACTCGAGTATTGGCCATATACTAATGCAAACTTAGGGGCTTCTCCCATCTACCAACCCATGTAGCGTTTACCCCGCGTTGACTTGTGCTTAGAGCGCGAGATCTGCATTCTAACACGATTCCTCAATGGTCAAGGGCCTAAGTTGCAGAGAGCTAGAGCTGTTAACAATCCGAGTCATCATTATAAAAGCATAAAAACTCGAATGAAATCAGTGGTTTGACGATGTTTTCATTGATTTATTTATGTATTTGACTGGTGTTTTACGCCATACTCAAGAATATTTCACTTATACGACTGAGACCAGCATTATGGTGGGAAGAAACTGGGCACAGCCCGGAGTAAACCCACGACCATCCGCAGGCTGCTGCAGACCTTCCCACGTACGACCTGAGATGTTTTCATTGATATGTGAAAACAGCACATGTGACTGTTTATGGCGTATACTTGGAAACTGCCTGGAACCCTATCCTAGTAGTACATGGCTCTTACACTCACTAATTTTGTATTCAATGGGCTATTGAAATTTTCATGGACATTTGCTGGTAATGCATGCATGTGTAGTACAGCATTGTGGTCAGCTCATAAAACATTCTGCCGTGTAACCGTTATATGCATGCACTCGCTGGGAGGGCACATGCATGACTTAACAGTGCAGTTATAAGAAGGTAGGAGGATACAGATAAAATTGTCAGGATGATATGGGTTACACTTAACTGCATTGCTACAGCTGTGTCTTGCTGTACCATTAGAGTCAATTTGGCTCTCTGTCGTCGTCGACTATGTAATTTGGTCGCGTGTTCGAATCCAGCTTTCGCTGGACTTTAAGTCAAATGGTTTGTCAAGTATTTGTTCAACCATGGTAGTTTACTGCAGGCAATTCGGTTTCCCCCTCACATGAACTGGACCAAAGTTATGTAAATAAAACGCTGTTCATTATGGCGCTAAACATCAGTGAAATACATGATTGTTTATTTTATTTATTCAAGTAAAATAATATTCTTCAATACATCGGTTAAGTGGAATGACCAACCAAACAAACATGTATAATTCATTTTACATACATATATATAGATACATAAATGCGTATTTCGACATTTCATTGAGCCTGCAGAAATGCTTTGTAATGATACATACGAACTGTTGCAGGGCCACATGCTTCAATTTTTGTATGCACGACTACCCTTGTGTTACCGCAGGCTATACTCAAAAACGTAGAAAAACAAAGAAATACTGCTGCATTTTCATTTTGTCCGCCATGTGTTATACGGTAACACTTAATTGTTTAACGATATATTCTAAACTTTCAATGTAGCCTCGACTGAGTGACTTTCTTTTTATGTGTAAATTTTGTTTCCAGCTTCACGCACCATCAAATTATATTTTGCAAAATTCTTCTAAACAAACCAAATACTAACAAACATCATCGTCCAGTAAACATCATGACATTGCATGGATTACATAAAACATCAGCACACGTATACATCTGCACGGAGGCATAAAAGTAACATGGTGAAATATTTGGTAGAGGGAAAAAAAATTTTTTTTTGGAAGAGAATTTTTTTTAAGCTCCGACTAAATGGCCTCGAAATATTTGACTATTCATAAGGATTACGCTATAATCTCATCTATACACAGGGGGCTATTGCATGATTGTCAGTGCCATAATGCGTTTGCAAATTAACTTTTATCGCTTGCAAACTGTACTTTATCAGTCCAAAAACGTTCTTTTAGACGACGAGGAACGCCGACACGATTTATAGCATAACATCCAACAATGTGGGATTATTATAAATAAGCATTCAGCCAAATAATACGATAAGACGTGTATATAACATCAAGCTGAGGCTTATGGTCCTAACCTATATATAGCTTGCCTTAGCTCCACCCTGGCTGGATTAAGTGCATGTATTCGAAAAGTGTCTCACATATAGTTGTTGCAGCTGAGATTGAAAGAACTCAACTAGTCTACCGCATCGGGACCGGTAGATCCAGGATCAATCCTTGATCGAGTCACACCTAAGACTTTAAAAGAGGAAGTTGTAACTTCCTCGCTTGGCGTTCAGCATGAAGGGGATAGTGCAACGACTGGTTGACCCGTATCAGTATAATGGCTCGGGCGGGGCGGCTTACTTGCCTTCGGTAAGTCGTCTCAGTGAAGCAGCACTAAATAAAAGAGCGGTGGAAATCCGTCCTGCAACAAGGAGGCACATTACACGTACATGCACCCTAATGATTCCTTCGTCGTCATATGACTGAAAAATTGTTGAGTACGACGTTAAACCCCAAGCACTCGCACTCACTCAACTAGTCTATATAAGGGCATGGCTGCACGCTGTATTTTGTATTTTATTTTTATTTAGTTCATATATGTCTCTCTGAAATCTGTTTATTAATAAGCTGCCTTGTTGATATATAGGAATGCATTGCCCGCCTAAAACAAGTCTAAAGCGGTGTACTCTTTTATTCTTTCAACATCTCAGTGTTTCTGCGTAGACCTACCTAGTCGTGTCTGTCAGGCGCGACAGTTGTACATGTATATGAAGTTCACAAGCACTGTAGCGTGACAGCTGAAAATATGTGGTTTTTTGCACAGATTGGAATTGGCCAGTATAGGCGATCATGCCCATGTTATCCTTGTTCTTAATTTAAAATACAAGTAATTTTTCTACATATTTTAGTCAAAATATGTAGTTATCAGTGAGAGATGCTCGTCTGCCACATGGGCTGTTTCATGGCAAACGACATCGGCTGTTTGATGGGCCCCGACTTATGAAGCCGGGGATTAAAAAGAATATTTGTCTTCCCCAAAATTTTTTTGTCACCGCGTCATTTTGTTTTATCATCCAAAATTTTGTTTGCGTCTTCTAAAATTTTAATTTTGCCATGTCACTTTACGTCTCCGTACCTCTGGGACATTGACCTTTGCCGCCTAAATCGGTTCGCACTCAATTATGAACAACCACAGACACAAAACTTTCGTTGAAGCATAAAGTTTCCACCTTTGTTAATTGACGTGGGTCAAGAATCATGGCAAGCTTTTTTCAGTTCATTAATATCTTTGTAGCATGAAGTTAATTAGTATATGTAGCTAACGCCTCGCCCTTCTCACAACTAAGCGATTCATTGTTTTTGTTTACTGCGCATATATACCTGACATGTAATGTAGTCAGTCCAGCATGTAGGCGTGTCGGCCACTGGCATGAAGACTGTATTCAAATAACTTTAATCTTTTGATCTAGTTTCTCTCTTACGTAAATGTTGTTTGTGGCACATTACCTCAACATATTTGTAACTTATTAAATGTTTACTTTACTTTTACATTTGTCATTTAGATGTCTGAAACATGCAAATTCGTAAGTTTTTTTTGATTGTTTGTTTGTTTGTTTGCCAAGTATACATGATCTACACTATTCTTTTGACGTCCTTGCGTTCTCTCGAAATTTCGCATTTTGACTTTCCCGCCATAAATTTTTTGCTCTGCGGAACTGGATGGTTTTTTCGAATTTTGAGAACGAATTGTTCACAACAGAACAGTTTCAAACCCGTGTTATTGTATTTATTAAATGTATTGTATGTATATGTAAGATACAAACTGTAAGTATGTACGTCTATTTAAAAAAAGCACTTACATACATATGTATACATGTACAGTTCTTTTTAGAAGTGCGTCATTCACTCACCAAAGGCCGATTGTTTTCATTGAGCATTCAGGTCTCATAATTACAATAACTTTGAATGCTGTTTAAACAACAGTCAATGAATCAACGTGCACGCATGAATATAAGGTATACCCGGTACATGCACCATGTATCATGCAAGGACTGCATGATGGCACAATGTTACAAACCTATCAGCTATAGGGTAAAAGCCCACGCTCTTTTTTGGGTGACAATGCAGGTTTGATTTTATTAATCTCAGTTAATTAGGATGATAGCTGCACAGCAGGAACAAGAGGTGAAATTTCGTTGCTTGATCTCGTTTCACAAAAATGTAGGTACAAAGTAAACCTCCTAACCAAAAGCCAGCGAGAGCTGGATTCGAGCCTGTGACAACAGGACAACGTTGTAAAGAGCAAAAAACAAGTAACGCCTATATGAATGAAAACAGAAAGGCACGCGCAATTGTCCGATCTTCTCTTCTGGTAAGACACTGTGGCGTATGCTTCATGCGTTGGTTCTCAGATCTGTAAGGCAGTTATGGGTTGAACGCTGTATATATGTTGTAGGGATACAGCTGGAAAAGAACAGTAAAAAGAATCTTATGGCCTATCTCTAACTTAATGTCTGTATGTGGCAGTGTTGTCAGACAAGTATACCAGAGGTAACTCTTAGACCTGCATAATTGTGCGTCTATATGACATACAACATTGTTTTCATGACAGAGAGATTTTGTTTGAATTTATGGTAGATTTAAGGTGCATCTAAGTGGCAGCGTGGATTTAGCGCATGTTAACGGTATAAAATATGAAATTTTATTCGTGTCAGCA
Source organism: Liolophura sinensis (assembly GCF_032854445.1). NCBI lineage: Eukaryota > Metazoa > Mollusca > Polyplacophora > Chitonida > Chitonidae > Liolophura > Liolophura sinensis. The sequence continues at coordinate 14,293,549 of NC_088302.1, forward strand.
CATAAATATGGCGAACACTATATACATGTACATTTCAAAAATCTGATGCCGAGGAGGCCTCCCTGGCCGAGGTGGTTAGCACGCCAGGGCGGCGGAGTGATACGGAACCTCCCACCAAAGCGGTCTCTGTGAGTTCAAGTCCAGCTCACCAATCAAATAAATAAATAAACCTGTGAAATTGTGTCTCTATTTAAATACAACATTGCTATCGTAACATGCAGCAGAGTGTTTCCTAGATTCACAATTTTTGGGTTGAATTTATTTATATTATAGTTTATTTCTATGTGAAATTATGAAATTTTATTCGTGTTAGGATATAAATATGACAAACACTATATACATGTACATTTCAATAATCTGGAGGTGTAGCATCATATCTTAACAAGGCAAAACATAATAACGTGTGATGATCTTCTCTCAAAGTAAATTCCTCGGCAAGAGCTTGGTAAATCTCAACTATAAACTCAAAAGGCAAAATACATAAATGACCGCTGATAACGGTGTCAGCTGAAAACGAATTAACGTTTATGTACCAAAGAAATTAAGGTTCATCCAGCGTATGGGGCACCCATTGACTATATACTATTTTCAGAAATGACCGTATAATGGGCTCTCCACGAAAGCTTCCTCTTCTATTGTGGCTGAACGCGGGATATGCGGGAAGGCTATGTTAGGGGTGGTATATCAAAAAGTAGTGCATGTATTGCATGTATGTGTGTGTGTATGTATGCATACTTGGAGTTTAACGTCGTACTTAACAATTGCTCGGCCATATGACGAAAATGAGTCACTAAATGTGTGTACTTATACATATACTGCATCTTCTTGTGACAGGGCGAGCCTAAGCCGCCATAGCGCTGCCGCCACTGAAGTACTATACCGAAGACACCAGACATGACACCCCACCCAGTCATATTATACATTAGCGACAACCGAGGAAACAACAAATACCATTTTTTAAAGTTTTTGGCATGACCCAAGCCAGGTTTTCCGACTTTGAATTGGACACTCTAACCAATAGGCCACCGAAGCGTTCTGAATGTACTAAGCTGAAGCTTTATGCACATGTCAAAGCTTCACACTGACACGAGGGGGATGTTCCATTGTTGATGTACTGTGAACACATTCATCACCGTAAATTTCCAAATTCGCGACTTCAGTACTTTATGTCTTGAGCTGAAGTTTTGCGTTTCATCCAGACGCCATTAAAACACACGCATGGGTTCTGGTTATCATATCAAATCAATCAGTTATAAATAGCGGTCTATCGGCCAGTGTAGGCTATAAGTACTTCGGCCTGATACATATCTGTATTTACACGATGAACTGGGCCAATGCAGCTATCGTCCACCTTAGATATGGACCTGTTTATTTCTTTATTTATTTGATTGGTGTTTAACGCCGTATAGTCGATTTAGACATACGTTGTGGCGAATATAGTTGTAAACCCGGAAGTTCAAAGCGGATATATATATATATATATATATATATATATATATATATATATATATATATATATATATATATATATATATATATATATATATATATATACGCCTAGATATCTACTTTGTTTGCCTTCATTTTAAACAGCTGTATAACTCCAATTTCAAGGTAACGCCAATTTCAAGGTAAAACTGTTGCTCGCATTGTTTTCTGAAGACCACGACGATAAAAGTGGGCGAACGTCAATGTAAACTGAAATATGATACTGTGAGATTTAAGTGTTTGAGATTTGAACATCTGCTTGGAAAAGTAGTGCTCTCAATTAATCATTGTTATACTCTTCCCATGTGTATTTACTTGTTTTCATGTTTGTTTAAACTACAAGTGATATTACTTATATTGTACTACATTGAAAATTTGTTTTCTTAAATATTGGATTGTAAATATAAGGAGAGAGGCTAGACCCCTTTTATAAGCCAGAGAACAATGAAGAAACGGGCCAATGCTTGACTTGCATAAAACTGCATGATCCGGTCCCGATGTCCAATGCCGGACCAAGATCATTTTGCACACTGATGTTAAATAGGCCCCTTCGTTTTATGCACAAACGGTAAAAAAATCTGTCGGTATTTCTCTATTTATGATCCTATGCAGGTGCCCCAGGCAGTAAATTCGGGAGTTCAAGTCTAACTCGAGTCAGTATTTTCAATGGAGAAATTTGTTTCGAATCTATTTACCTAAATTGGTATGTTCAAAGTGTGCCTGTAGACTGAACGTGGATATATATATGGAAGCCGGATAGAGCCATCATCATGTCTGCTTCGTGGATTAGGGCTTTGCCCTTACCCAACTTCGTCATAAAAAGTCGGAGTAACATTACTAATTATTCAGTGGTCAGCAAAAATACTGCAGAGCAAGTCACACATCGCCTCGAGCTAGACTGACCAATCACAGCATAACGTGTGGTAGATGAGAGACCTGCTGTGATTGGTTAAGCAAGTCTGGTGCGGTGGGAATGATAGGGGAATGAGATGTTACATACTGTATGTCGTACATGTTCCTCGAGCCACAAGCGTTGTACAGATGCAGACGTGCAGCTATAGATAAACAATGTAAAATTACATGTAAAATGCATGTTTTCTATAATTTATATAATTTCTTGATGTTTAACTTTTCATTTATATGTTTCGTACATAATGTAACGGAGATTCCGAAATAGTGAAATACACGTCACCAAACATTTTTATTTGATATAGTTTGTCTTACTCCATAATATTTCACAAAAACGACAGATTACGAAACCGGACAAAGGAAACCCTCGAACCTAGTCTGGTACCAGACAAACCTCCTGGCTATAGGCCGAAGCCATTTGCCATGTACAGGAATATCACACATTCATCGCTGCTCTGGTTTCGTCACACATTCGTCGCTGTTACTCTCTATTTTCTTATATCTGTATGAATTGGGGGAAAATGTGGCCACGTTATTTATAAGAGGACTTAGATGTACATACTTAGTAAAGCTAGCACGTCGGAGATACCCTGTGCCTGTGAACACTTTGTATATTAATCCTACAGATAACTGAAATTGTTTTTAATTTGCCAGCCCGGAGACAGGATACGTCAGAGGTTAGCGAAGTTGCGACGCTCTGGGGTAAAAACTGCATGATTCAGAAGCCTTGTCCCTGGTGCATATCAAAATAAATGAACTAATTTATTTATTTATAATTACGCGTCTAATAGCGCAACTAATTTTCTCAAGCATCTACTGTATGCAGTTTTGTATTATATGACAAATGGCGAGAATTATATAATTATTAAAAGATTTTTTTTATGAGTAAGGTCATTTGAGCAGACTGGTGTAGATAAATATGATTTATGTGTTTTCACATTAGAAAATAATAAATAAACTATGGAACATATATTAAATTATATATCTCATGATTCGAAAAAGGGAGGTTAAAATCGACAATTGTAACAGTTACCACCGACAAAAACAATAATAAACATTACATAGAAAAATATGACTATTAAAATACAAAAGAGAAAAGTTATGACCTTGAAGGGAAGAATTTGAAAAGGCCCACGTCACTACCCCCAAGGCAAATTTCCAAAACACGTTCAACACAACCCTTCATATTAACTGGAAAAGCACACTTACAGGATGGAATAATGTAAACCGAAACATGGAAGAGTTTTCAGTGATGAAGGAAAGGCGCTATTAAGAATGTTTTATAGGTGTGTAAATTTAATCTGCATATTAAAACTTTGTGCGATAATTAGTCTACAAGTTGTCGATAAAAGAAATGCAATAAGAGAAAAGTTTAGGTGAACTGACTGAAAATTCTGAACTATACAACTGAGCTAATTCAACTCAGAAAACTTAGTCATATGACTAAGATCTGCTGAGTTATGAAACTCAACTGTTTATATTGTTGACTCATTTACTTAGTTGAAGAAAATGTTTCATGACTCACCTGATCTGGTTATATGACTCAGTTTTTTTAGTTGAATTAGCTCAGTTATATTTCTCTGATTTTTGAGTGAGTTCACCCAAACCTTTCTCTCAGAGTGCGCTTGATTGCAACTGTGCACATATTCAACGTGGCAATTATATAACACGATGCGTATGTCGCCGTTATAGCCTCGGGTTAAGCGCATTTAGATGCATGTAATTAACATGAAGCTGGGTGCAAAAGATTCTGGTCACTCGGAGAATATTTCAGTTCTGCACATTTCTATATGCATGGCGACCATATTAAAACAACTGAACAAACCAAAGAATTTCGTTTAAAAACTTATGCGAGTTTATATTTAAAGAGCTCTTACCTACACTTACCCACTTTGAAAAGCGGATGACAAGGTTTAGAGACTTAGAGCTGTCAATTAAAGAATTATCTTAGACATATCATATGTCGGATATAAAACAGATTGATGCTCATCATGTTCAAACATACAAATAAAACAATAGCTTGTTATATTTCAACCATTCATTACACGCATATTGTTTCAAACGACATCGCCATGGCAACTCGAACCTTTCGGGTTCGTCAGCTTACGAAGCAGTATGCCCCTGCCCTAACTTACGTAGAATATACATGCTATATTATAACGCGATTAACCTATACATATCATAAACTAGTCCAGGGTACTGCGTAAACACCAATCAAATAAATAAAATGTGTCTGTCATGGACCGTAAAGTATGCTTGACGCAGCGTTGTAGCGGCTTTGTGAAAAAAAAAAACAGATGCCCCAGTAAAGATTTATCACCTGTTTTTTAGATTAGTTGTTATTTTCTTTTATCCAATGTCCCGGAAAACTGTGGTATTTTCCCTAACATATACCTTGCATAATTCAAAATTATAGCCAATAATTGATTCACCTGTGATTGTTATATGTGTATATGTTCCTATAGGTGAATATATGAAACTCTGGATTCTGGACTACTTTTCGGCAGTACGTGGGACGGTCTTTCAGAAACCTGCGGATGGTTGTGGAGTCCCCCCTGGCTGACCGCCTTCGTATCATGACATATTCTTGAGTACCACGTAAAACACCAATCAAATAAATAAATAAATCATTCTGGAAAATAAGCAACGAACGTTTCCACGCGAACCCAAAGCACTGAATGTGTATGAATGTGTGTGAGAAAACGGTATACCCTACAACGTATTGACAAAAACAATGTTTTCATAGTAAACATAGCACGTAATTTCAATAACAAAAAATAGTGTATGTTTATTATCCAATAGTAACGTAGAGCCTATCTCTCATGCACGGAGATCTTATCGCATGCACGTTCCATGGAGTAGTCTTACGTGTACGTGCATTGTGAAGGTTAGTATTATTTGATAAACAAGCGCTGGCAATTGTATGGAATTGTTTGGCCAAAATGTTTGAATTCAAGTTTCACAAAAAACCATAACGATTTATATCTTTTTATTTATTTATTTATTTATTTATTTATTTTGTCACTTTGAAGTTGTGCGAATAAAGATATTATCAGTCAGATTACTTTACTGCAGACATTTGAAAAGCTCTGACATCTGTATTTTATATAAAAGGAATATTCATTCTGATGCACTATGTTTTGCAAATGTTTTCTGCAACGTGCAATATAGTATCATAAAAATGTACTTATTTTGCTAGACGTATACATATATTAGGTATTACGAAATGCGATACTACTCAGACATTTTTCTTGTAGCCGTAAAGATCGCATTATAATTTATTTACTTGCAGAAGGTCATCGTAAAATATAACCAAAGTTGATCAAAAAGGTCAAAGCGAACATTCAGCTTCGCATCGACTTGGAATGTAATACATTTACCATATGCACAGTAGTATATAAATGCATGCAGTTTCAGATTTTTCCCAAACACAATTAAACAATGGTTTTTGCACGACATCGTCACCTGTAATCCCGCTCATCACGGTGTCAGAAAGTTCAAGCAGGCAAGTATCCATGGCCTCGACCTGGCCTAATGCATTTGTGTTTTTGCCCTTGACGATCTGCAGTCATTGGCTGAGCCTATGACCAACCGCCAGAAGCGAGTCTGTAATCAAAGCATCGGCAACGAAGCGTGAAGCCGAAACACACCATCCGTTCTCAAGGCGACTCTGACTGGTTGAGGAGGTAAAAAGTTCAACTCATACCCACAATCTTCCTATCTGGCTGTGTCCTTTTTTATACAGGAAGTCGGTGATTGAAAAAGTGTATAAAATGCGGCATCTTGCTATGTAGTAATCATTCGAAACTCGACACACGACTGATATACAGGTCTGTAGTCCGCTGATATACTTGACCAGACGTTGTCTTCATCACTACAACTTCTTCCGCCAACATGTTCATGACATCCGGAGAGGAGTGCCCCAAGCCGGGATCTGCACAAAAGACCACAACGCTTCCTAAGCCGCTTTCCAAGCCGGAATCTAAGGAGAACGCTGTCTGTCCCCACCCAGGCGTCTGCTCCACAGGTTTATCCTGTACTTCGTACCGTGAGATGCCTGATCCCTACATGCCCAAGAAACCATCCATCTTCCAGAGAGCCTTCAGCGTGGAGAGAACGGAAGGCTTCGCTGAGACCATTCACTTGACATATGCTTTCCGGCGCAACATCTTCCTGGCTTACCTCATTGTATCAATGGTATGTGTGATATATCTGTATATGCATCATCGTGCAAAACATACATGATATATAATTTGAAATAATATTGAAACCAGAACTGCATTTTGCAAAATCATGGGTACTAGGCATTTATTGTGGACATAATGCTTTATAAAGCATTGCACATGTATATTATTACACATGTCCATTCAAGGGTTGGTTTTGGAGTCGGGTATTAATGACTAAAATAAATACTGTATAATGTGATTAAACTAATAAGTTAACAACTGTACTGGATATCCAGGTTAGACTATGCCGAAACACGTTTCAGGGATTGCTAGCGTGGAAGTAAGCTGGATGTAAGGGGAAAGACAAATAGGAAATAATTTCGAATATAGATAATCTGGGAAAACCTCTAAGTCTATAAACTGTAAATAAACTTTTGATATATATGCACATATGACTGTATAGGCATAAACACTGCATGAACAGTAACAAATGCGTGTTATTCGTGTAAAGTGTATACGTGAACTGATCTGTCGTAAGATTTATCACACTATCTATAGCTATGGATGTTTCTGGGTTTACAGCTGGTTGCCATTTCATCGGCCTGTATCTCGGTGCTCTTGGACAAGTCTATTCTCCAGTACCTCGGACTTATCCGAGGCCAACTTCACTCGTCCTTCATCGTTGTTGTTGCCCACTGCTTTTTCGATCTCATGCTTTCTGGACTGGGATGTTTCTCCGTATACAGAAGAGGCTACAAGACCATAGTAGCGGTGCGTATTACTTTGATATCATGCCATTTTGAGCATTATTATTTTCTTATGCAAATTAATGTCCGTTGTGCATTTTTCAAAAGGAAAATACTGAAAAGGTTGAGATTTAGTACGACAAGATCCTGAGCATTGCTTTTTCTACATGCTTTGATCATATCTTTATTATAAATACAATATTGAATTCAGTTTATGAATACATTATAATAATAGTTAATGGTATTTTATACAGCGTATTCATGACTGCATTTATTTCGTTCTACAGTACATGATTCTCTCCGCGACTCTCTTCATGCTGGTAGTCTTAAGCATCTTGTACGGTCTGGCCATGCGCCACGAGGTCCACATTCACCTGTACAAGACCATGCTGACGGGTGTCCACAATTACGCTGAAACATCCGAGTTGCCAATAAACGGCTACTGGGACAACGTTCAGACTCAGGTGAGCTTTCAGTACGAAACCATGGTGGACTCCGTGAGCAAGTCCATAACTGAAGAGGTTTCTTCCTGTTGATGTCTAAGTCATATATGTTCACCCAATCCCAATACTCATAACTGGCATGCACCTATAGTATAAGCCGTACTGGGCGGAATGGTCTAACTAGGGAAATTCCGATTACATCCCCTATAACTGAGGTTTTCTGTATAACCAAAATTTTATCACATATAAATATGTAAAAGTTTCTTTATTCTGGCGTTAACGGCAGTCTAATTAAAAATTTTTTTTATTCATCGTTAATGACTGTGTTATTAACCAACGATTTCTTTGTATCTTACAGTTCCAGTGCTGTGGCCTGTATGGACCTTCTGACTGGAAACACAATACCCACCTTAACGCCAGCCTGCCAGATTCTTGCTGCAAGGATCCTTCCATGGGGTGCGGCAAGGAGCAACTTGCTCATCCCGACCCGGAGCTCATATTTGTCCAGGTTTGCGGGCTGAATTTACATACTTCATGTACAAGAGGGCAAATAATAAATAAGAGTTAAATATCGCATTTTTCCCTTAAAAAACATCTATGGATGGATATCCATGTCAAAATTTTTGGAAAAGTTCCAGACAATTGAATGACAGTATGCAAGGAATTAAAATTACAATCGTACTTAATCATGGAAGTATTTGGAAATAAACAAGACACATCCTCGGAGAGTATGGGCCTTTTTATGGAGGAAATTTATTTTTGTGTGAATTTAATTAACAGTGATACTCTTACACGTACATGTATGATGCATACATCACGTGATTCCGGGTCGCCTTTTAAGATCTGTATAACAGATAGAGTTTTTTGCTGCAGTCTTTTTCTGAATAACACACTGCCTACAACAGAGCAGTCTACAACATTTACTTATATCCCTTCTGATTTTTTATTTTTATTTTTCACAGGGCTGCTATAAACCATTCTTTCATTGGCTGGACGTTTTTACCTATGAGATGATTGGCCTCTCCAGCTTACTGGTTATCTGGCAGGTATGTTATTTTCATCTTATGTTTCTATATAGAAAAAAGAAAGAATAGACATAAAAAGAATTCAAAGATCGCGTGATAAAATGTACAGTTATATTCAACTCGGCTCACTTGCTTTGTGTAATTTATATACAGCATTACATACCTAACCGGCTGTAGATAAATGATCCCGGTGGCGCGAAAAGATAAAGTGTCTGAGCTCTTACTTCCTGTGTGATTCATCAAGTATTCACGTATAAAATCTTTCAGGGGAAAATGAGTTATCTTCCAACGAGCCAATTACTTTAATATCACGTGACTAATATTTCCTGGAGGAAGTAATTTAGTGTTAGATGCTTTTCACTGCCAGTCAAGGATAGCTATAAAAGTTCTATGTCTTTCTATTCGTAAAGATAAGTTTACGCCTCTGATTTTGTCTTGTGTGTATAGTTTAAAAGTATAATGTACTTATAGCATTCTACTATGTTTTCTTCCAGCTACTTGGTGTGTTCGTAAGTTGGAACTTGGCACGTGTCACCAAGGTCATGTCCAGAAACGAGCGCAGGGAACTGAAACTCAGCTGTTGTTGTTGTTGTTGAACAGTGGTGCAGGGAACCAGCTTACCCTTATTTCGCACTGCAGACCCAGGGAATATAACGAACGATTTACCATCTAGTCAGCCAATAGCATACAGTCGCAGTCTGTTTTCCACTGGTGGCTTGCTGCTTCCCTTCCCACGGCAGACTGGATCAAACGCCTTGATCAGAGAGGAAAACTTAAGGCTATTAACTGTGATATATAGGCCCAGTATAATGGCTGGGCATAGGTGTATAAACGTCTTTGTCGCCTGCTTGCAAGGCTTACTGGTCGTTTCCAGGACTATCTACCCATTACAAGCGACAATTCTTATCAGCTGCGTATTTTGCAGGACAGGATAGACTGCGTGCAGTTTGCACATTCGTTTTATCCATGCGTATAAATGGATTAAGTTAAATAATTTATGTTTGGGTTTTTTGTTGCTAAGCTGTTTTAACGGCTTCATTGTTGAATGCGTAACACTTTCCATCCACAGTCGTTTTGCTTTGAATGAAAATATTTGTATATAACAAAATAAACATTGTTAAACCTTAAAGCAAAGCGTTCTTTTTTGTATATTCTTATGCGTATATTCTTAATATGATTATTACAATGCATGTTATTTATTTGATTGTTGCATAACGGCCAGATTCTTAAAGCTGGTTGCTGTCGTAAAAGTAAATATTCCTGTGTACAACGTAAAACACCATTAAAGTAAAATAAATGAATAACGCCATATTCGAGAATTTTTCACTTGGCGGGTCAGCTGTATTGATAGAGGATGCATTACTGGGTTCCTCGTATACTCAAACGGCTGGCTCTTATTACGACACAATGAGTATAGGCTATTTCTTCAAAAGAATCCGCCTCGCTAATTCTACCAAATAGTTCCCTGGCTCAGTGATGTAATGCGTTGGTCGTCGCTGCAGATCACAAGCACTTCGCCAGTGAGATCAAAGATTTGAATACAACTTCTGCTCCCTCCTCTTACTCCCCATCCCACCCCACAACTTCTACCATTACGTCAGGGACGTTCTCCACAAACAAACAAACATAACGGTCATTCATGCAAATAATGAAAGTTTCCTGGCGCAAAGCGACAAACGCTATATATAGCAGTATGTTTTCCCTCGCAACGGAGAACCGGTTCCAGGTCGGATTGACAATTATTCTCTCGCAATGCATGGGAGCTACGTTAGCAGTTTCCGTACAACTCGACACTAAAAAGGCGGGAATAAAAGATGTCCCTCATCGATGTGGTCACTGTGAGTTCAGTTCAAGCTAGAACTGGCTTCCTCTCTGGTCGTATATATACTTAGGAATGATTGTCAGAAACCTCGGTATGGTCGTAATCTTTCCAAGGCTCCTTCCTCCCACCATAATTCTGACCCCATCGTTTAAGTGAAATATTCCTGAATACAGTGTAAAACACCAATCAAATAAATAAATAAATAGATCTGATATTAAGGCAATTGACGTTTAGTATGCATATGGCTCGCCTCGGTCAACCATCACCGTCGAGGTAGTATTTTGCCTTGTTACTCAATGAACTGTACCCTGAATCCTGAACAAATTCGACCAGTAAAGTATAACCTTAGATACAATTTTGAAGACAAAATTTATTCGATTTTGAAGAATAAAATATGTTGATTAGATAGGGGCACATGTGAACTTGACAGGGATTATGAAATAACCTTTACAGATCAGGTAATATTCCTTTAATATGTCAAAACTGGTATTATGTGCGTGGTGGATTTTGTTGAGGATTTATCACATTTAATACATCAGTGATTGATGATACAGTTACAGAGATATTACTGGGACATGGTTTCGTTCCAACTGACGTCAGCAATATAAAAACATGGGAGAAAGTTATGCAATTTAAATGTTTAGTTATTCAACTACTTGAATGTTGTTACTTGACGCCATGCATGCATACTCAAATATTGTGCTCTTAAACGATGCAATTTAAATTTAAATTTGCAGCTTGGCGTCTTCTTTGAATTGTAAATGTGAGTAAAAACTGAAACTGCAAGATGTACCGTGAACAGTTTCTGTCATTATATCCAGTTTCAATTTTCGCCCGCTCACCGTTTGCTGTGTCTTGGTGACAATCATCGGTCAGTGAGGCTCATGTGGCCGTTTGCGTACTGTCTAACAACCACTGGTCCTTCATCACTATAGCTAGCGCAGCGTAATGACTCAGGATAATAATAATAAACACATAACTATGCTGGATAAACACATGACTACATTAGTTAAACACATGAATACCTTTGACAAACACATGACAATAGTTAAACAAGTAACAGCATGTACAAGTATATAGTTAATTAAAGGGTGTCGGGGGCCTCCGTGGCTCCGTTGGTTAGCGCGCTAGCCCAGCGCAATGACCCAGGAGTCTCTCACCAACGCGGTAGCTGTGAGTTCAAGTCCACCACAATGCTAGCTTCCTGTCCGGCCGTAAGTGGGAAGGTCTGCCACCAACCTGCGGATGGTCGTGGGTTTCCCCAGGGCTCTGCCCGGTTTCCACCCACCATAATGCTGGCCGCCGTCGTATAAGTGAAATATTCTTGAGTACGGCGTAAAACACCAATCAAATAAATAAATTCATCACTATAGTGTGCACACCTGTACATCGTATATGTGGGAGTGAGTGAGTGATACATAGTGTGCACACCTGTAGCCTACATCATATATGTGGGAGTGAGTGAGTGAGTGATACATATTGTGCACACCTGTACATCATATATGTGGGAAATTTCGTCAGTAACTGGCCAGAGGTAGGCCTTACAGTTTACCCTGGTCATTCAGGTTTCTTCCACACATGAAACTGACTGCCATTGCATAAATGACAATTTGCTCTACATGTGTGTAAATGCTGAGCTCAATAAATTCAGAACTATTTTTTAGATACTACCCCTAAAAACAGCGGTGAACAAGAAATAAATTAATAAATACATGTATATCAGTTATTAAAGTCCGAAGCTTCAAATAACGATCTAGTAAGAAAAGTTATTTGTGAACAAGGGCCTTGAATATCTCCTTGATCTTCATGTGCTTTGCAAGTCAAGAATAAGTAGTTCACAATACTATATAGAAATTTTCTCTGCATGCCTAATCCAAAACCTTCCGGCCTCCAGTAACTGGGACCTAAGTTGTGTATAGTGTGTTGCTTATAGATTTTATAGGAGGACGTTTTCTATTTTATTTATTTATTTGACTGGTGTTTTACGCCGTACTCAAGAATATTTTAATTATACGACGGCCACCAGCATTGTGTTGGGACGAAAGTGTGTAGAGCGCGGGTGAAACCCACGACTATCCGCAGATTGTTGACAGACCTTACCAAGTATAACCGGATAGGAAGCCAGCATAAGGTGGACTTGAACCTAAAACATCCGCATTGATGAGATGCTCCAGGGTAAATGTGCCGCGCTGACGCGCTAATTACCACGGCCACGGAGGCCCCGTGACGTTTTGTGGACAAACTGGTATGTAGTGATCGAGTATTACAAGGGAACAATAGTAAATTTACCTTCGCTAAATGTGACCCATTATCAACGCACAGCCTTTTAATTTTGACTGTAAGGTAAATTTTCAGCCTGATTTAACCCAATGTGCAGGTGCATTTAGTCGCTGTTCCTTCACAAACATCCAGCTGAGGACTTTCACACTGATTTCACTCAACAGCGTGTCATCAAACAGGTGTCATCTCCGTCGGCGCAAACGCAGCCTAAATTCACCCTTAGCTTGAATGTGAAAGAGCAATGCCAAGCACGAAAACCTTTACATTCTTATATTTTATTTTAATTTGTATATAGACCTTCAAATTCGGAATACAAGGAAACGTTCAACTGCAAACATCTCAGAAATATTTATTACACGTGTGTTACATCCTCATTTATGACATTCTTAAACATACTATAAATACCAATGGTGGTCCCGAAAACCCACCATACAAAAATTATTTTCAAGTGTCTTTTTCTCCTTAGGGAAAAATATTGCAGACCACATTTAGGAATAACTTTTCGCACTCTTTCATCTCAACAGTCATTGTTATGCTTTCTCCCTCTTTAAGGCCCCTTGCCCTTGCAAATGGAAGAGTTACGACTGGCCCGTCTGAGGCAGAAAGCGGCCCATAGTGACATCGAAGAACACTTTACATAATACAAAAAAGACTACAGTACATAGAGCAAAACCAGAGCAGCGATGACAATGGGGTAGTTGGTAAATGCTTACACCAAAACCCGGTGAAATCCAGCTTTTGGCAATTTACCTCAACTGGGGTTTTATTCAGACTATCCACGTATAATGTACTTTACTTGTGCACGTACATGTAGACACGAAAAGGCTATCTTGCAGGTTAGCACCATTGATTAAACAGATTTGGGTAAACAGAAAATGTAATGATTGCAATTCTTTATACGTCACTGGTCTAGAACGCGTGTGCTACATTAAGGACTTTCAACGGTACAGTGTTTTCTCAGTAGAGCTCATGCAATCAGCGAAGAAATCTTGGGTTTTCGACAAAAACGTTTGTGTGGGTATGTGGGGCGGGACAGGGCGGGGTTTGGGTGTGTATCACGGGATGGGGTGATAGTTTCAAGAACTTTGATATAAGTTATCTATTTCAAGCCTAACATCTTATAATCTACTATCTGGTATTGGTCTTCATGGTTTGAGAGTAAGCCACCCAAGCCCTTCTTTCGAGGTTCGCGTAAAACACAAAACGAAAATGATCATATTTTGCTGATCTCTACGTGCATGAAGTACTCCGGGCATATTTGTGTATCTCGCGTATCCAACTCGGACCTCGCTATTACTCCGATTATATTTTCAAATCGGACCACGGCACCCATTATTTCGTGTTGACGTCTAACTTTATAGGTGTGCTCAAGATGCTGCTTTTCTAAACCGACTTGCCCATTAGAGTTCTCTCCCCTGAACGTACATATATTCACAATTATATAGCACTATATCAGATAACATGAAATGCACCTTAGATTACCTTTCCTTTTCAGAAAATAATGTACATGAATATAAGTTGTATCGAAGTCAAATAAACATAGGGCAAGCACTATTTCACACGACTTGCAACATTACAGATTTCAACAGACTGCATTATGTGAGCACAGCTCATTAACAAATGTCTTATTTTCATTTGACCAGTCTATATGGCAGGTGACACTGCAAGAATCTGGCTTAATGTGAGAAATCTTGCTGAAATCATGGTGGAAGAACACAGCGCCAAGGGGTACTTTTTATACTACTTCAGCTGAAGGTGCTGCCTTTCACATACATCAAGAGATATCACAAACACAAAAAAACTACAACACACCGAGTTTGTTTCGGCCACTTTATTTACATGTGTAATTGTCTATTTGAGAGGGATGAATCTGGAGGAGTGGGTGGCTCCAATACCCGGGCGACCGTGCTTGACAGGTTTGTATGTGATGCTGAACTCTCCCAAGTAATGGCCAATCATCTCGGGCTGAAACAGCGAAACAGGGTTTTCAGTGAGAATTACAGATGCTGGGTTTTCAGTGAGAATTACAGATGCTGGGGTTTCATCGAGAATTACAGATGCTGGGTTTTCACTGAGAATTACAGATGCTGGGTTTTCACTGAGAATTACAGATGCTGGGGTTTCATCGAGAATTACAGATGCTGGGTTTTCACTGAGAATTACAGATGCTGGGTTTTCACTGACAATTTACCGATACAGGGCTTTCACTGAGAATTCACAGATACAGGGCTTTCACTGACAATTTACAGATACAGGGGCTATCACTGAGAATTACAAATGCTAGGTTTTTACTGAGAATTCAGAGATACATGCTTTTCATGGACTATTTACAGACAGAGTTTACACTGATAACACATGCAGGAGTTTTCACTGATAATTACAGATGCAGGGGTTTTCAGAGAATTACACATGCATTACACACTGAGAATTACTGAAGCAGTGTTTTCATGGAGAATTACAGAAACATGGTTTTCATACAGAACTGTAGTAGCATACGACGTCAAAAGTAATCAGCTGATACTGATACAGAGGCCACTCTTGATTCATTCTCAGTTTCTCATGGCCCAGCTCATGACAACAGTGCCGCTGAGACTGATTATTATTAATTATCAATTTCAAACAAAATGTATGGAAATTTGAAGAAAATTCTGTTAAAAAATACCAATCCTGCATGTATTTGTATTCTGCCTGAAATAATACATGTTAATGGGCCATGAGGGACCACAGTGGCCTTATACATTACTATATGGCCGTATAATGTGAAGACCTCTTTCAGGTAATACAAAGTAACACTATCGCATGAGACTTTTTTTTATGTTTTTGGTATTTAAATGATATCAGACAGCCTTGAGCTCACAAAGTCAGCCCTAAAAATTGAGAGGCTGGATTTTGAATAGGATCTAAGAACCTCACAAGGTTGTCTACTTCAGTAGTGGCTCAATTGTGTTGTCCAAGAACACATTTTCAATTTCTACATTATTCTGAAAGAATTGTGGAGGAAAAAAAAAAACCATACAATGTCCGAAAACTTTGCATGTCATTTATAGTACTTTATTATTTGAACAGGAATTCAAGCCACAACAGCTACTCAATGCTTGTTTCTTTCAGTTCCAATACACTTCCTATCAAGTTAATAACTGATAAGTGTCCAGCAGGAATGACACAAGCTGAATTTTTTTTCTGTAAGACAGTTATCCCCCTTGATCCATGCCAAATTCCTGTTTCTTGTCACCACTGCAGGAACCAACTAATGGTTTGAGTAAAACAGTTCTTATCTGAACATACTACCTTAATTGTTCATTCATTGAAGTTAAAACACTTCATTTCAAGCAAAAAATTACATTTACGTGATTTCATGGAGATTCATACAAATTTTGATCCAGCAAATGGAAATGGGATATTTTAATCAGAAAAACAAGTTGTCACTTTGCTGTTCACTTGTGTTTGTACATTTCAAGCTTACGTGCTGATTAAAGTAAACCAGGAACAAACAAGCAAGTGCACCAATCTGTGGTCATTACCTTGATTTCCACCTGGTTGAAAGTCTTCCCATTGTAAACTCCCACCATGCTACCAATCATCTCAGGGACAATCACCATGTCCCGCAGATGGGTCTTCACCACCTGAGGGGAAGTCAGACAAGTCACATTTACACCTGGCTGGCAGTTCACACATTTACAAGCTTTACACCATAGTATAGTAATTTATTTGACTGTTTTCTTTTGTTTAATGTTGAACTCAGGAATTTGTCATTGATGTGATAGCAGTCTAGTTTATGGGTGGAGGAAACTCAAGTCTCCAGAATTGATGCTGCACTCCACATCTAGAATATGCATCGGTTCAATTCTAATTAAATCCAATTCGGTTTGCAGGTGGAGGAAACTGACTGAAACCACACCAGCTCTAGATATCGGACACTTCTCTCGTATGTGCATAGATCCAAGCCTGCAACCTTGTTGGTCTAGGATCTGTGGATCTAAGCCATTGGTTTCCAATAAATGGTTAGCTCGTCTTCTTATCTACTTGCTGTTGACCAGCAGTTCATTTAAAAATTCTTCTGTTGCTCTTATTTTAAATACATTTACTTCATGGTTTCAGGTGTACTAACAAACTCTTCCCTTGTAAGTAGATGCTGGTGAGAACTGTTATCAACATTAACACTGCACAACTATAATGTGGCTGAATTACAAACTGCACATGCTCTTGCAACTTGAATATTGTACTAAAAAAGTCACAAACTTCAACATACAATGCACATTTTAGGAGGATCCATACAGACAAGAAGCTAAATTCTGGTGATTTGCTGTCTTAGTTACCTCTGGTTTGTCAAGTGGGCCGGCCTCCTTCTTGGCTTTCCGTAAACGTTTAATCAAAGCCATGGGTTTCCTCTTCAAGCCACGTGAGAAACGGCGGCGAGCACGACAATGGAAAAGCTCCATCAACTGTTCGCTGAAATAATGAAATACAGCTTTTGTAATAGAGTCTGCATTCACATGACCAAAATGGCTTCAGTGCAGCAATATGATGTACAACATGTTACAGTACAGATGCTGAAGCAAAAGCATGTTAGAAGCCAAATATTCTTGGAGGTCTGTGTTGGTTCTGTGAAAATTTGATTAATCCCACTGAACCTTGTATCACAAGGAGCCCAACTGGGAATCGGCAATATCAATGACTCCTGAGTTAAAACTTAATATTTCCTATGCTGCAATGTTATATATTTTTGCTCAGGGGACGCTTGTTCCAAAAAACAATATCATGTGAAGTTGTATGCAGTTTTATCCAAAAAATACAGGCTGTAAATAACACAAAACATATTAACAACTAAATCACTGTTAATCTGGTCAGTGAGTTTCCAAAAATACATCTCCACACATATATATATATATATATATCACATATAAAATGTCACAGCAATGTAGCAAATCCATTACAAATGTCAGCAGCTCAATCTACTATAGCTTACATCTGATGATGCAAGTTTTGGTCTAAGGATGGTTTATATTTCACTAATAGGACCAATGCAAGGATCGCTGGCCCCAATATTAAAAGTTCACAGCTCATTTCTTGGTAACAAATCCCTAGTGCCATAACCTCCTTCAAAAAAATTGTTCATGCCATCAGCAACCAGTAATTCTGTAATTCTTTGAACAACGATAATAACACTCGACGATGTTAACACTTTACTGGCGTGGTGCTTTTATCTATCATGAAACCAGGGCCTTAAAAACTTGGGAAACGGCCAGTTGATTTCTAAGTCAACTGGCCCTGCTGGCCTTTAGATTTGTGGGGTTTATTTCTACCCCTGTACAGTGATATTTATGTCACCCCAAATCCCCCAAACTGTTTGATTTTACATACCATGTATTAACCCTTGGAGTAACTGCATATTTTCAGTCTGTGGTACTAGATTTGACTGAGATTCTGGTGAATGTCCACAAAGCAAACCTGTCAGAATCCATTTAGACTCTGGTAGAGAATCATCATGATTATAGTGTCTGCAGAAATGTCTCATGACTTTTTTACCTAAATGTAGTTGATAAAAGTGTTAACACGAAAATGTGACCAAGATCTAAAATCAAGATCTCGTTCTTCCTTACCTGGACATGTCTAACAACTGGTCGAGGTCGACCCCCCGGTACATGTACTTCCGGAAGGCACGCCTCTTCTTCTTCTCCGCCAACTCCTGATCAGTTTCAGTGGACTGAAACAAGCATCAATTCACACATTACATTCCAATTTCAGACCACAGTCAAGAGCTGAGATATATACTTTTCCTCACCATTCACATGTATTTATGCTTGGGGTTTAACGTCATACTTAACCACCATTCACATGTAATTTTCTTTTCCAGAAATGACTTCACCTTTACATATCTGTTCTGGCATTACACATAACGATTCTTTCTCAAAACTACAAAACTGGTCATAAAATTATCAAATTCTAAGAATAAATATAACATGTTGATTTATTTCGGTGTTTTCTTAAATTTTAAGAGGGCGCTAAAACAGAGACATGCAACATTTGTTATCACCGATTAACTTAGGGAGTTTCCCTGTCTGGGACAGCTGTACAGAATATCATTTCGACTCCTTATTGTACAGATCTAATAATGAAGACCAAATACATACAACGGACTGTCATTCTAGCACATAGGTGCAATATGAACAACCACTAAATCGTTGTGTTTTGGGTCGCATGGTGCAAAGAAATGCCTTGTATGGACACTAGTTCATCACTGAATGGAAACTGAAAGGGCTCCAACATGGTCAATAACATACCAACATTATTTCATATTTTGCTTCAAGTTGTGCAGTATTGGCAAGATATAGGGCCTAGGAGATATACAAGTTCTTGGGAATTCCGTGTGGAGGTGCTCGCACATATACAGGAAGTTGGGGCTAGAACCCTGGTGGTACACAGCCTTTACGAACGAGCGCAGGGTGTAGTTGCGTTTCCTATCCCCAACTCCCAGCACATGTGCGAGTAACCCCACGTGGAATTCCTGAGAACTCGTATCTCTCATAGGTCGTATTAAGCTCAGGTTGATGTCCTGTGGTAGAAAGACACAAATTCATAGAGGGACCAGCTTTTTGGTTAGCCAGCATTTTTTTAAAAAGAGACAAATCCTAACCTAACGCGCCATGCGATAGCTCTCCATAACGAAACGTGAAAATAAGCGGCTTTCACGCAGTTGTGAAATATAAACGTACATACTGCATGTATGTTGTTGTTTTACAGAATACAGATCTGATCCGATTGATGCAGACTCATAATGAATATAATGAAAACATGTATAGAAAAGCTAATACAAAACATAACTGAAGTCTACACTGATTTTCTTTCAGGGTACGTATTCTCTGACTTTTAGCAGTACTTTGGCTAGACAATGTACACTGTCTGCTATGAACGTGTAGATGCATACTTAGACAATCTCATGACGAGTTGCACTTTTCACAACGGTATGTATCTCTTCTTGTCTATAAGACAGACAAGTACTAATGTTTCTCTAACAAGGATCTTATTTCGACATTTTATTGTCTAAACTGTTGTCTGATCTTGTGGATTGATTCCGATTTTGACCGATTGCTGACACTAGTATGTAAACCCACCATGTTGACCGTACTTGCTGCGAACCAAAAGGAAGTTAGAGTCCCCGGATGACCGGAAAGCGAATTATATTTCCCATGACTCCGTGCGTATCGTAGTCATTCTCCAATATGCGGCTGTTTTGGTATAGTGGTATTTTATTTTACGTCTAATCACGTTTTACCCGTCAACAGTCGATTCGCAGAGAACAGCATTGGGAGCAGTCTGTTCATAAGGATTACGGTAGCAGAGGTTGTGTCGGACTTTTTCTAGTGCAAAGGTAAAAAGTTGTTGGGAAAGAAACAATGTAGAAAGTCTAAAAGTAGCATGCCAGTTAGTTTAAGGATCATTGAAAGCCCAGGGAAGGGCACTGTTTCCTCTGGCACTGCTGTAAATTTTTGATCGGTTGAATGACTTCGGGAGTGACAACTGACGCCACTCGTGGGGCCGTGTGAGAAATGTCATTCCGTATTTCTAAACTTCTACCAAAGTTTCTTCGAGGGGAAAAAGATAGAGGGAAGACCCCGGAAAACACCAATGACCCCAAGAATCAAGTCCTGCTGCTAGATGACACAGAACTTACTGTGCATCTGAAGGTAATTATTGTATTTTGAGTCTCATTTAATAACTGCATGTCTGTTGCCTGAGTGGGACACTTGTACACGTACGTTGCAGTTGTATCGTATGAGATGTTGGTGACTTTATCGCTAGGCGTTAGGTACGACGGCCCGTGGGTCTGTGCCTAATATACGCTAGGCAACAGCATCAGATAAGCGTAGGATTATGCCCCAAGCAAGACAGCATGACTGCCTAAACCGCTCGACTGCCAGCTGTGATGCCATTGTCATCTTATCACTTGGCCTTTGTGCAATTACAGGATAGTGCCTGCACTAACTAGCACTGTGCCTAACA
This sequence comes from Liolophura sinensis, assembly GCF_032854445.1. Lineage (NCBI taxonomy): Eukaryota > Metazoa > Mollusca > Polyplacophora > Chitonida > Chitonidae > Liolophura > Liolophura sinensis. The sequence continues at coordinate 14,314,429 of NC_088302.1, forward strand.
CTGAGTGGTCGTGAATTGTTGGTGTCAAAACGTGCTTATAATAAGAGCCACTTAAAGCCTGGCCTCAAACAAATAAAATAAAGCATTAAGCATATGCAGCACTGGTGTGAAAGGAGTAAAGTAGAAAAGGTTTAAAGTGTTGCATATAACTGAAAAAGGTCTAATTATCTTGAGTTACATTCACGCTGGTGTTTTGTTTTGTCATCAACTTTGTTTTAGTATCACAGCTATTATACTTCTTGAACATATGCTTTCACTCTGTGAACTTATTTTTGTCTTACGAAAATTCACACGAAAAGATGAGCACTAAAGTGAGTACTATAATTATTTAACAGGGTACAACTGTACTTAACATTCCTGTAGTTAAGTGTTTAAAAGTTCTAACATATAACATCTTCATATGGAATGTTGTGTACCTGTGTGAAATTGTGAGATGAAATACATGTTAAGCCTGAGCCAATCTGACTTTTCTAAACTCTGCCTTTATAGTTGTTATACTGCAGGTCAGGAAGGATTACTGCAGCTATCATGCTGATGTCACATGATTACTTTACATGTAGACATGGACAACATGAGACAAGACATAGTTTTGAGAGATGCAAACTACATGTATATGTATGGTTACTGCATTGTCCATTTCCATATTTCTGTTTTATTCTAACAGTTTTTTTTTGTCATGTGCAAGAACAATAGCAGAAACCGCCAATGTTAGTTGTCCAGTTGTTTTAGACTTTAAAGTGTATTGTCTGATTGTTACGTGTTTGTATAGTCTTTCATCATGCTTTACATGACAAATAATTGAGGAAACCAGTCTGCTAAATGCATATACATGTGTACGTAACATTTTAGGTTGATGCTAGTCTAAAGAAATGGTCGAAAAATTTAAATAATGAAGTTTTGTGCAGGTGAATCCTGTGCACCTCCACTGTTTAGACTGTTACGCAGGTATGTCTTTGGTATGTATACATAGTATTATGAAGTATATGTGCACACCTGTCTCTGGAAAACAGGTTTAAGAAGTCCAGGTTAAGGCTGTTATTAAGGATAGTAGGCTCTGGAATTCTGAGGTAATGTTCTAAATAAAAAGTAACATAGCACTACCTTTAATATAATGAAACCTGTGTGTAAGACTGTACGTGCTGTTTGATTTATGCATACAGGTTTCACTGTTTACATTTATAATTTATTTACATGAAGATGTACACCTCAGATAAATTTATTTAACATATTAATTTTTTTATTAATGTTGGTCAACTTTGCAACCTTTATATATATTATATAATCCTAACTTTACAGTTTTATTATTAATGATGGTCAACTTTACAACCTTTATATATATTATATAATTCTGACTTTACAGGTACGTGTATATTGCTTAGAAAAGTTAAGAAAATCCTTATTTTTACACTATCAGGATGTGAGTTTATCCATACACAGCACAAGTGATGTCACTCCATTGGTAATGGTGTTAGTATCTACATCAAAATACGTCCTGCTAATAAACCAAGAAATTGAATATCCACAAGGAAGATCTTGTTAGTGTTCATCCTCACCAACTTCTTAGCGGCAGCGACTAAAAGCAGTCATTATCTCTTTCTCTTTTATGTATATGTACGTGTAACATGTAATATTAGTTGTGAAAATATGCCAGTGGTCAAATTGAATGTTTTAATGACAGGATCAGAAAGAAATCCCCAAATCAGGTGGTTAAAGGGCTCTCACTAATCAGGAAATCTGAAAGAAAATTTAGACAGAAGTTAGAAATATTTTTCTTTAGTTTGATGAATTCACATGGTCAGATAAAACGGGGCCTGCTCTCTTTATACCAGCTCAAAGAAACATCCAAGTTACGAAATTAATTTTTGCCTGTTTTTTTACTGTTAACTAGCTTGCTGTCATTTGGAGACCTTTGTTTGAAAATAAACTCTACATGTACATTTGTGCTATTAAAGTGTACAACCTCTGCCATTATCATTCATTGTACCGTACCTGTAACTATTTTTACATCCAGTTGTTGTAGAATCAGATTTATGCTCATGATCAGCTGTCTTTTATGTTTATGTTCTAAGTAATTTTTTTTTATTGATACTCTGAGCACATAAAACTCCACACATGAACTCATTCATCATACTCACATAGCAATATTATTATAAATACACTTTTAAGACAATGATGAGTGTATAAAAATAATTGCATTGTCTGAGAAAGGAGAGTAAAATGTAGTGTATTAATACATACTGTATGCAGATGTAATATACATGTATTAAACCTTACATACATGCACACGGATTGGTGCATATTGGCTGAATTAATTTACTCCTTGACGCATCTGAACTAGATCTGGCAAGACACTGACTCTCTATTCATTTATTCATTCATTCATTCATTCATTCAGCATTTACGATACCATGTATATGTAGGCTCGTATATACATGTATGTATCATACAACATGGGCGGGGCCTCCGTGGCTCTGGTGGTTAGAGCGCTAGCGCAGCGTAATGACCCAGGAGTCTCCCACCAATGCGGTCGCTGTGGGTTCAAGTCCAGCTCATACTGGCTTCCTCTCCGGCCGTAAGTGGGAAGGTCTGCCAGCAACCTGCGGGTGGTTGTGGGTTTCCCCCGGGCTCTGCCCGGTTTCCACCCACCATAATGCTGACTGCCGTCGTATAAGTGAAATATTTTTGAGTACGGCGTAAAACATCAATCAAATAAATAAATAAATAAATAAATAAATAAATAAATAAATACAACATGGATCTAACATTTAAATGTACACTACCTGTAGATCTCTGCATGAAACCTCAATCAAGTAAAGAAACACATGTACATGTACATGTAGATCTAAATTGAAGTCCCTGTTTCATCACAGGTGTACCTGTGCACATATCAATATGTATTGAGGCTACAAGCATATTTCTGTGTTCAGAAATTTGCACAGTACATGTGGATGTTTCATAACGAGAGGGAAAAACCCATATTGTTTATGTCTACATATTAACTTGGTGATTTCTTTTTGTAGTGCACAGGTAGATACATGAACATGTATTCACTTGAAGGCAGACTCCCCACTCTCACTGCTTATGGGGCCTTCAGGTGACAAGTGGTTAAATTGCTGTATGCTTGTTTGTGTCCATTTGCAGAGTTTTATGCTTGTGAAAAACCAATTGTCTTACACCAGTATGATATGCGTATGTGTATGTCACATTTGGGAAAGTTTGTCAGTAACTAGCCAAAGGTCAGTGGTTTATGTGAAAACTTCTTGAGGACATGTATAGCAGTAAAACAACAGTCAGATTAGTAAATAAACAAAATGAGTGCATGTTCAATAATATTCATTTTTTTGTATTGATTTTATTCGTGTTTTATGCTGTCATTTTCAGTAGTACAGTATTTGGTATATAACATACTTATGTTCATTGTTGTAATGTAATGTTTAAAATTGTGCCTCTTGTAAATCAAGTTATCTTAATACGTTATTACCTGAATGCTGTTTTGCCAGAGAGTTTCGGAGGAATTGAATTGAGGAAGTTTGGCGAAAGTGGCCAGCGATAAGTACATGCCTATAGGAGAGAGCACAACGCAAACCCAGAGTTTAACATGGAAAAACACCTTACACTTCAATGCGTAATGTTTGCTGAGAGTTAAGCAAATGTACATGTATCCTCTGGAAATTGACAGATTGAGTTACATGTATGTGGAGAAACATGTACAGGTACATTGTCTTAGAAAAAGAAAAAAAAAAAAGAATCTCATTGTCAACACTGATAAGGTCGTCGACCATGTGTGTTTAGTTTTCGATGAACGTCTTGTAGACCTGTAACGTGCTAGAATAGGGAAGTTTTTATGTTTATTTGCTGGAGACATTGAAATTTTCATCTGATGAGATGTACGTGTTCAGGGACATGTATGTAGTTACTGGTGACTCAGCGCTGCATGGCAGCTTTGTTATCCTTTTTGTTCACTTCAGCATGGACTGTTTTGTCATAGACAATCAGACAGTAATGTATACATTATTGAGGTAACAATATTGTTCAAAGTGGCTGCAGCCCATTATTGAGCTAAGAGTTTTTGATTTTTATTTTTGCATTAGTTGGTTTGGCGAGTAATTTTACAAGGCCTTTAAAATATAATTAAATAAAGTTCACCTGTAACTTGCCACAGGTCAGTGGTTCACCTTGGTTCTCAGTTTTCTTCTGCACATAAAATAATCTGCCCTTGCAAAAGTGAAAAATTTTTTATGGCATGAAACAACTGTCAAATAAACACACAAAAGAAATTCTAGGATTGAAGTCACAATCATGACTTCCAAGATTTCAAATTTTCACTGAATAGTGTTAACAAAATATCAAACAGTCAATGATGAATACATGTGAAGGCAGCATAACTTTAATAGCCTTTTTGAAGTAAGGGTATCTGATTTTCATTTTCCCCATTTTCCATATACCAAATATATGTTATATTCATGATAATACATTTTTCACCTTGGCTAAACTGCTGGACTGTTGATTGCTCTTTATCAGGTCAAGTAAAGTGTCAGGTGGTAAACATGTTAAACAGTTCAGAGAGCCCTCATTGACACACCTGATATTTGTGAAACAAAACCAGGTTGGACATTCCAGGGGATAAATCATGGTTATGCTAATGCAGAGACAAAAGTCAGGTATTAATGGCCTAAAATTTTGCACCCAAATAGTGCATATTTTGAGACAAATGGACGTTGTAAAATACTGCTCTTAGTAGTAAAAATTACATTTTCTAGTGGGTTATCATCCCTCCATCCGAACAGACCTGAAATACCCTTTCTAAGATCAATAGAAATCTGAGAATAAGGCAAAATGTACAACTTAAACATTGGTGAAATTTTAGGTGATGTACTGTAATGCGACGCAGGACAATCCTGTCTGTGTGGTACGCCACTGTGACAGGTGAAACTGTGGAAGACAACCCCGAACTCATGCCATTTCGCTTAAATGAGAAGTTAGCAAACTACACAGGTTACATGTACATCATTGGCATTCAGGCTTCATGTATACTTTCGAAATGAAAGTTACAGTACATGTACATGTGTATATGTAAAGTTTATCAATCGTTCATTGTTTATACATGTACATGTACAGATCTATCAGTTCAGGCTAACTCCTAAACAAGAATTATTAATTTCTTTGTCTCTTTAACAGGAAACACATTTCTTGATAGAGAACAAATGACATTAATTTTATTTACCTCGTATTGTATTAAATAACAACAAAACTAAATACACATTGTAAATTTTTGGGTCAGTATTTAATAAGAATTATGATGATTTATGACATATTTATAATGCTACTCAGAAAATTCAGAAGCTAGTCCTTCAGCACTCTCACTACATGTATGAAGGCCTACATTTAGATAGTTTTGACAGTGTTCTGTTATTGCCTAAGTTAGTGGACATAGTTGTTAAACTGTGATAGGCCAGAAGCCTTACAGGCCAAGTAAAAGATGACCAAAAGGAAGAACTACCTGGTGGAAAAATTCAAATGCATTATTGCATTGTTTCCTAAACCGGTAACACAGTCTGTGTACAAATGTAAGGTTAAAGTAAGCGGTAATCGTGTATAATATGACTGCAGCCATTGGATCAGTGTGTAATTGCATTCAGCATCACTTCAATCCAAACAGACAGGAACTTCATAAATGTAGTATTACCATGTATATTTATATGATATATTGTATTCCACTCTCCAGACAGGTTAGAACTTCATATACATGTAGTATGTGTACAATATGTGCATTATTTATGCAGATAGTTGCACATGTATGTACATACTTATGTGCCAAAACTTCCGGATGCATGAGCTGCTGGCAAATATACATGTGGCGGTACAGTGTATGTACATGTATGTATCTTGTTGTTATGTTGCAAATGTGTAGACATTAGAAGATTTAGTAGTTAACCACTTAGGTATCAGGGATATACAGCAATAAGTAACAGTTTATGAATGAAGCTCTGACCCTAATAAATGTGCGCTGTGCTAGCCTGGACACCCCACCCCCATTAGTGATTGCCTGAGATGTATAAGGTGTACACCTGTAATTTGTAGTGCCTTACTTAATAAGTTATACATGTACCTGTATTCATGTAAGTAGTGGCAGGTAGTCCATTCATTGTGAGGCCAGGAAGTCGTTATATGTATATGATGTCATGGGTTAGTATATATGTAACACTGGTGTATGTGTATACATGTATCTGTGGAGATCATTTTGTTATCTTAGTGTACAGTTAGGTTTTCTGTGCTGTATGAAAACCAAGCATTCCTACAAGTGATAATATTTGGTGTTTGAACATAAGTCGATGACTTAAAGCCATTAACGGCCCAAAGAAAAAAAAAGAATGGCTTCAGTTGGTTATCTGAGTTCAGTACTTTACTGATACATGTATATGTATACTGTGTGCATGTACATTGTATATGTATTTACATTGTGTCCATGTATATGTATTTACAGTGTGTCCATGTACTTGCATTTACACTGTGCCCATGTAGATGTATTTACACTGTGTCCATGTATATGTATTTACAGTGTGTCCATGTACTTGCATTTACACTGTGTCCATGTATATGTATTTACACTATGTCCATGTATATGTATTTACACTATGTCCATGTACTTGCATTTACACTGTGTCCATGTAGATGTATTTACACTGTGTCCATGTATATGTATTTACACTATGTCCATGTACTTGCATTTACACTGTGTCCATGTATATGTATTTACACTGTGTCCATATAGATGTATTCTGTCCATGTACATGTATTTACACAGTGTCCATGTGTATGTATTTACACTGTGTCCATGTATATGTATTTACACTATGTCCATGTACATGCATTTACACTGTGTCAATGTAAATACATAAAGTGTATGTGTACATGTATATGGTCATGTAATATACGCTGTAATTCTTAACTTGTTTGTTTGTTTGCAAGATGTTTATTTAAGCATACGTGTACATGTACTTGGAGGACATCATTCTCTGTACGCTGATAAAATTATACTTTTCCAGAAGCCTTGAAATAGGCCAACCCAAACAATGTAGTTTTGACTCCAACATCAAACTGTAAAGGTGAATCAATTTGCACTGAATGTTGCTTTTTGCACATGTGAAAAAATTGAGGGATTAGGGTACATGTAAATGTAATTCACATATGCACAGCACATAGTATAAAGGTTTCTAGAAAAGTTTTGCCAAATGTTGGTGGTTCAGAATGATATCATTTTTATTGTTATTCTCACCATCACCAAAATTTCATTTTATTCAGAGTGAAAATATTCCTTAAGTATTAATGAAAAAAATATCGCATACCCGTACATTGAAGTTTGAAAATATTCTTGTGACAAAGGTATATGTATTTAAGGACACCCACTTGTCTCTTTGTAATTGGTGTCTTTCAACTCTCTGATATTTAAATTTCAATGAATAATATTTATTAAAACTTATGCGGTATCATGTATTGCAGATTTTCTTGTTATATATTTGTACTGTTTGTTGTTTCAGCATAGTCATAAAGGCTCGGCATTACTGGAACGGGTGTTTGAACAGCTGAACTTGGTGGAGAAGGACTTTTTTGGCCTGCGCTTCATTGACCAGTACAACCAAACGGTAAGCACATCAACTCACTTTAGCCCATCATAATGCTGGCCGCTGTCGTATACGTGAAATATTCTTAAGTACGGCGTAAAACACCAATCAAATAAATAAATAAATCAACTCACTTTACACTTACATTTTACACATATGGTTTATGATCCAAAAAGAGTTGCTCATTTTTTTTCCTGATTCAGATAGCTCTGTTGATCTTAGAAAGATGTTTTGAGGTTTGTTTGGAAAGTAAGATGATATCCTACAGGCAAAATGTAAGTTTCAACACCAAAAGTTATATTTTGCGCAGTGCGTCATTGCACTTTTTATAATGAAATTTTATATCATGTTACCGTATCTACAATACATGTTCCTCTTCATGTGACTTGATTACACTGGTCGTATAAGTGAAGTATTCTAGGGTACAACGTAAAACACCAATAAAATAAATAAGATAAATACATGACTGTGTAGGTTAGCAAATACTGTTGAGATGATTAAAAGAGTTTGCACATAGCTCAGACCTGGGGGATTATAGGTGTTACTTGCTGTTTATGTTACTTGGCATATTACTGTGATCTGGACACAGAATCAGGGAAAAACTTGTGCAGCACAGCATTTAACGCCATTGAGGTAAACATTTAAATAGACATCTTCCCTAATTCCTCGACCTTTCTGCATATGAAAGATGAGCTTTCAGTAGATTTTGCAGACAAAACTTAGATTGGCCAGTTTCAGGGTTTTCACAAAAAGTATAATTTTGAGAGTCAGCTCAGACTAATTCCTTGCAAACATGCAAAAAGGTTGAAAATTTCGATGAATGTTATTCACTTCCAGTTATTTAATGGCATAAACTATTTTATGTTTCAGCATTGGTTAGATGGAAACAAGTCCATAGCAACACAGATCAAAGGTAATTTCAGAAGTTTTTGTAACATACTTGAATGCACCATGTACCAGTGTTTATTGTATGTTGGATTATACCTACACATTTGAAGGTTTTATCTCTCAGTTGCTGAAATGAGCAATACAAATGGTCAAAATGGCTCATTTTATCATTTTCTTTGTGTTTTATGTTGATACCATCACTGTTGTACTGTACATGTACATGTTCAAACTGGGTCAGCCATGTGTGAACTCCACAGCTGTTGCTGACCATTGGCCACATCATACTGGCTAACTCACCATTACCTGGACATTGACCACTTAATAATGAATCAGTCATGAATTTGTTGGTTTAGTCCAAGTCTTGTACGGCTGTGGGATTTTCAAGATTCCCATGCGGTCACTTGTTGTCAGTCGTAGTCTGCAAAAAGCAGTCAGAGCGTCCCATGGAGCTGTTTTAATGGATGCTCTTATTACATGAAATTAGTTGATCATTACCTGCCTTCGAATGTAAATAATATGGTTTTCACATTAAGCTCATTCATCAGGTTAAAACACATGTCCCACACGTTAGAAACCATGCCATTTTGTAATGTTGGATAATCATAAACTGCCCTTTTTGTCATGATCTAACTCATCAAATGCAGGATCATGCTATCAAAATTTTGGAACATACATGTGCGATCCCCTTCACCAGAACTATTTTATAAATGAGAACACAACATGGCAATGTATAATGCTAAGCCGTTTTAACAAGAGTTGTAGGCCTCACCCTATTTAAAGGTGAGATTATTATATGTGGACATATATTTGTAAATAATACCATACATACAGATCCCTATGTTGTTTTTTACATGCTGTTGGAACTTTGCTGCTCTATAAGCTCCATTGTGGATAATAGTTTGATTTAGTTTTTGTAGAATTCTTTCAACCTAGTAAAACGTATTTGAAACTTTCATTTTGATTCTACATGTACTTTGGCCTTTTCTGACCTTATTGGGACAAGTGACGTCATATCAGGTTTTTGCCACTTGACAAACACATTGCTAGGTCTCATCATTCTAAATGCATATACAGATCTATAAATGCATTTACAGATCTATAAATGCATTTACAGATCTATAAATGCATATACAGATCTATAAATGCATTTGCTGAATAGACCTTGTAATGAGCTATTTCAAACAAAATATATGGATGTGATGTGTCTCATAGCCTCTGGCTCACTTCAGACCTCTGTTAGAGAATCTGATGTCTTAAACCCAAGTTACCTGGTTGCAAAAATGTTTTGAGAAAAATAAATTGAACTATCAGTGGGCAGTGTTCAGTGGTGTTTAATCTGATACATACATCATTGTGATGTTCTCATGTCCATGGTACTGTGAGATGTATTCATGGACATTAGTTGTGATTAAATTTGACATGTACATGTATGATGAAGATACATGTATTTGTTATGTATCATACATGTCATATATCCTAACCAAAGCATCTGTGTCATCCATGAGGTATGCTGCATATGCTGTATGTTGTAGATTTTGTGTTGTGTACATGTGTGTATTAAAGTGTATACATACAGCAAACACCATTGTACACATTTCATGTGTATTCTGACACAGTACATGTAGATGGCAGATACATGTATTTTATGTGTTGTGCACATAATGGCATAGATGAGAATGCCTGCAGAACTATTAACATTTAGACTTGTCCATGAAATTTCAAAATTATTTATTTGCTTCAGTGACCTTTTAAAAGCTCAGAAAACGTAGGCGTTTCTCCCTTCTCTTTGTGAAGCACATGCCTGGGAACTTCTTTATGCTCATATACATGTATGTGTACAGTTTACAAATAGTATGTAGGCCTATCAAATAGCCTTCATCAAAAAACAAAACAAAAAGACAAAACACTGTGACATGTCACATACAGCATGGTCACAGACATTGTTTTGTGCTCTCCAGGACGTCAGTGCCAACATACCTGTATGTGTACTACATGTACATGCATTTATATGAAATATACTTTGTGCATGTGTGTACATGTAGGTACATCTAATGTTCTTGTATACAAAACACAGCTCAGCAGCGTTGTTGAAAAAAGTTAACTTCCTTCAGAAAAAGAAAATAAAAAACATAAAAGAAAACTACACTATCTCACAACTTCTGCTTTTATGATGCATTTATGTTTTCTTCAGGGACAAAAAGTCATCTGTTAATTAATTTTCTGAGTTACAGAGTAGAATAACAGGCCTGACATGTTGCTCTGACTGTATGTGTTATCAGAGTGTACATTAATCTACCTTCTTCCTCCAAGATTAATGATCTTCTCAGGCTAATAGACTTATTTACGTTGAAGCGAAAAGTTTTAATGTCATTGCATTGTATGTGGCGTTGATAATAATATACCCTATTAAGGTTATCAGTTAGCTGTTGATATGCTTTTAAGATTGACAGAATCTGAACTTCGGGAGTAATTACAGTTTTTTAAATTTTAAAGTGGAATTAATGTGCAAATACTATTACTGTAGCCATTATGAGGCTGTGAGAAATTTTCAATATATTAATAATCATTTTGAATTTTGTCCCCAAATTCAAAATTATAAATAAGCATAAATTGCACTGAAAGTGACTCTTTCAAAAACAAAAAGATTGAAGAATTAAAGTAGCTGAGTTAGTAAGGTGTATAACTCTTAACCATGTGGCACACAAGGTGCTGGTTCAATCCCAGTCTTGGACGGGAAATTTGTAGATTCACAGCTCTCACTTTTTGTGAGACCTTGGAGACAACATGTAGTTGATGGTGATCAAAGGACTTTTTACACAGTCTAGCAATTTTTGAAGATCACTTGTCTTCATAGGTTTAGTCAGGCAATTGTCTCAGTGTCTTTGTGACACCCTATTCTGACGAAATTAACATGGGAGAGATAGAGAAAATTGGAGAAACTTGGAAATTAGCCGACCTGATTTCAAATTCTGGTTAAAAATCAATGTTTGTCTTCCACCAGTATAGCATACAAGTTTGTATCTCATACATCACACAGATTGTCACTAACTTGCCAAAGGTTGATTGTTCACCTGGGCATTTCGTTTTCCTTCACCCGTAACATCACCAACATCGTAGAAGTAAAAAGTTCTTCATTATGGCACAAAGAAAGAGTGAAGTAAAGAAAATGTATGTGTACATACTGAACAAGTCATAAATGAATTTTGCCAAGATCATGGAGTTGTAATCATAAATTAATTTAAATCCGTGGAGACAGTTCCTATGTACGTTGTATGAAGCTGTTTTATAAAGCATGTTAGCTCATGTACATGAATGCGGTGAACTAAGTTCTTCATTTGCTAAAATTTATTTATTTATTTATTTGATTGGTATTTTTGTCATATTTGAGAATATTTCACTTTAAAGACAGCCAGCGTTAAGGTGGGAGGAAAGCTAAGCAGAGGTCTGGGGGAAGACCCATTTGCTAGAAAGTATGTCTTCTTTTCAAGGGCTGATATATGTATGTAGTCTGAAAAACATTAGCAATAAAAACTCAAGGATATTTGTTCTCTTGTGTTTGTTGCGAAGTGTTCTTCTTTTGCAGGATCACAGAACAACAAGTTTTACTTTGGAGTAAAGTTCTACGCAGCAGACCCATGTAAACTGCATGAAGAAATCACCAGGTAATTTAGCATCAATGTTTATAGGTATCTGTATGCTAAGCTTGAGGTTAGGCAACGTACATGTGTAAATACCTGCTCAAGGATAGGATACCAATCGCGCTAGCACAGTTGTTAGAGTGTCTGCTTCGGGACCGGTAGATCCAGGGTCAATCCAGGGTCGAATCACACCTAAGACTTTAAAAGAGGAAGTTGGAGCTTCCTCACTTGGCGCTCAACGTGAAAGGGATAGTGAAGGGATAGTGCAATCACTGGTTAACCCAGATCAGCATAAGTATAATAATATAATACATCAGTATATTTTTTTGTAACATCAGTAGAACACTCAGAATGTGGAATAATGAGTGGCTTAGTCATGAATGAAATTTTATGTCAGGTACAGTGTATTAGAATTGGTTGTCAGTGATAGAATGCTACTAATTTGTGGTTAATGGGTGAACCACAAAAGGTTTCCTGGTTACAATACAGGTATTGTAAGATTGGGGTCCGACAGGGTATATGTTCAAGTATCTAACCAATGGTAAGATGTCGATGTGGTTAAAGAACAGATTGTCACCAGTACCCTGAGTAAAATATAATGGATCTTAGAGCATTTTAGGTGTACACCAGCTGACAGCCATATTGGATGTTCCAGTTTGACAAATAAACAAACTGTTAACATTTTAAAGTTGTGGAAGTAACAAGCTGTAAACATATCCTATATTTAAATTTGTAAAGTAAAAAACTGTGAACATTTTAAAGCTGTGGAAGTAACATGCTGTAAACATATCCTATATTTGAATTTGTAAAGTAACAAACTGTGAACATTTTAAAGTTGTGGAAGTAACACGCTGCAAAGATATGCTATATTAGAATTTTGTAAAGTAACAAACTGTGAACATGCAGCACTTCAAGTTGTTTGAGTAACAAAATACATGCAATAGAAAGCTACTGTGTTTATAGTGTTAATAGTGTTTGGTTTGAACAGTGTCTTGCAAATTGAACAAAAATGCATAACTTTGCTGTTCCATGTTAAACCATAATGGGTGAGAATGTACTTGTTTTTTTTATCAAGGTGGAAAGATATTAGCTATTTAAAAAGTGGGTGGTAAAGATCAGATGTTTGCAAGCTGTTAATTCAGTCATATTCTGAAGGCATTATTCTGTGTAGACTGATAATATTATACTTTTTGTGTAGCCCTGGAACTGGCCAATCCAACCAGTGTAGTTTTGTCTCCAAAATCAAATTAAAAAGGTGTATAAATTGCACTGAAAGTTGCTCTTTCGTTTCTGAAAAGGTTGAGGATATTTATAATATTCTCAACAGTTACTCATTATCTTTCATTCTGCAGACATTTTTGATATACAATCCATCACAACTTCATGCCTCAGCTATATTTTGTGTATTTGCAACCTTGTTGTTTTTTCTAAGTTCACACAATTAACAAACAGGCTTTTGTTCCTAGTGTAACATTTGACGCCTTTTTTCAGAATTTCTAATTTAATTATGGGGTGAACTTTGCCAAATGAATTTATCTGATGGATGTATTGTTTCTCTGATAACGGATGTATTTTGACATAGCTCATCCTTCTTGAAATAAATATGACATTTTAGGGCGGTAATTAAAGAGTTTTGTGATATATGTTGGCAAGTACATGTAATTTAATTGCAGTAATTGTGTAGCCAAGATGAACCTGTAGTGTAATAAACATCGCTCTTACTTTCAATGTCAACTTCGAATATACCCTGATTAACATTTCACTCAGACACATAAATTATTCTTTATTTTTAATGGGTCTTTTTGTGCCAAAAAATAGTTGATACATCTATGTGTGGTCTCTGTAATTATGGAAATAAATTTTATTTACTCATTGTTTTATAGTGCTTGTATCTTGCTTTGTACCTCTGTAAACACAGTTGAGGCAATGTGCCAAAAAAATTAGACTAAAAAAATAGATCAATTCAGTATGGGAACACTTTAATTTATTTATTTATTTATTCGATTGGTGTTTTACACTGTACTCAAGAATATTTCTCTTGTACGATGGCGGCCAGCATTGTGGTGGGTGGACACAGGACAGAGCTAGGGGAGGAAGCCAGCATGAGCTGGACTTGAACTCACAGCGACCGCATTGGTGGGAGACTCCTGGGTCATTGCGTTGGGCTAGCGCGCTAACCAACGGAGCCATGGAGGCCCCCGGCACACTTTAATTAACTGTATACTTGTACATGCTTTTACTTGTTTAACTATTGTCATGTGTTTGTCAAAGGTATTCATGTGCTTAACTAATGTAGTCATGTGTTTATCCAGCATAGTGATATGTTTAACTAGCAGTCGTTCATGTGTTTAACCAATAACAGTCATGTGTTTAACAGTCAGCTTCGCATAATTCACCATTGTGAACTTGTGTATAACTCAGTGTGGTTAGGCATGTGTTCAGTTGTGTTAAATGTCACTCCAAGTAAAGAGAAATGTGTACATGCATAAAGAATCTTTCTCTAGTCAGGGGATTTCCAAGGAACCTTTTAGCTTCATACAAAGGTGTGTTGTGCCATTTGATTTTAAGTACATTGTAGCACACATCTCAAGGATTTTTATTACAAAATAGGCTTACATGTTACTACATAATATGGCATGATGCGGTGTCATCAGAATGATTCCTATAGTGATGTGGCATTGTGCATATGACAGGATTGGGACTGTCCTGATAGGAACATATACATGTTTGTGATGAACCATTTCAAAGCATTCACACATAGGGGTTCAAAAAAAACATCATGGCCATATGTTACCTCTTGAAAACTTATACAGGTGATTATATTTACCTGTGTGATAGCATACCTGTAAGTAAGTCTTTTATCATTTCAGGTACCAGTTTTTTCTCCAAGTCAAGCGTGACATTCTACAAGGTCGCCTGCCCGTCAGCTTTGATGAGGCGGTGGAACTCTGCGCTTATGCTGTGCAATGTGAGACATTTTATTGCTGTCATATATAACTGATAAAATCTGGGATATTATTTTCAGTATGTTATTTATTCATAGTTTAGCTAGCGTTGAAATGTTTATACATCCATTGTCCTTTTTATATGTATTTGTAGACACATTTACAATTGTTGGAACATGTAAATTCATGAATCAGCACCCTGCAATTGTTGTGTTGGGTTTTTTTTCAAATGATTTTTACACTATACATACATTATAGCAAAACATAGCAAAATGACATAATAATGCATAAATGTTAACTTCTGGTACAGTACCATGGTAAATGTATGTTGTCCATCCCGTTCTGTTTTATTCTTCTGACTTACCCTAATACATTAACCTTTTCAACTGCCTCGGAAACCAATAGTGTGACACACTTTGAGAGAACTGTGAGGGGTAGGGAAAGAATTGGCATGGTTCTTGAAAACTTGCATCTCTAGATAGACAAAAAATTTATCATCATTTTCATATAATTGTATACATTTTTTACTCTGAAAAAAAGTGCTTTGGAGGTTGAAAAGGTTGAAGATTTACAGTATGCATAATATAGAAACATTTTCTGCTTGCAGCGGAGCTGGGGGATTTTGACCCCAAGCGACACACGGTTGGCTATGTGTCAGAGTTCCAGTTACTACCCAATCAGACGGAAGAGTTGGAGGACCGGATTGCTGGTGTCCATCGGGAGCTGGTGTAAGTGTCTGAGGCGCATGTTTGTACCGAGCAGTGGAATCTAGTGGGGACTACTGTAGAAAGGGGCAGTAATAAACGTGATACGAGTGGCAAAACAATGAAAGCTACAGTGTATATGGAGGACAAAACAGGAAGCCAGATGTACAGTGTATGTGGGTGAAAAAACAGAAAGCTCCATGTAAATCATTAAGGAAACAAAAGCCTATACGAGTAACAAAGGAGAGAGCTATATCAGTGGCAATAAAGATAACTTCATTAAGGAGACAGAATGCTACAGGAGTAGCAAAATAGAGTGCTACATTTAGCTCAATACTGATTCCCTTTGATGGCTGTGAAATGATGTGATTGCTTTCAAAATTGCATAGTCCCATTCTATAGATATTTGTAAGGTACATGTACATGTAAGTTGGTTTTGAGTATCATAGTACATTTGGCTTTGAGATATTATGTGATCTTGGAGTGATTTGGGGGCCTCTTTGGCCTAGTTGTTTAGCTTGCTTTTGCAGCACAATGACCCACTGGAGCCTCACACCAGTGCGACCACTGTGAGTTCAAATCCAACTCATTCTGGCTTCCTCGTCAGGAAAGTCTGCCAGCATCCTGCAGATTGCTGGTGTAGGTTTTCCTCAGAGCTGTGCTCAGTTTAATGCTCACCACAGTTGTAATATTCATAAGTACTCTGTAAAACTCCAGCCTTGTATACATGTGCTCCTGACTTCAGTGTGTGTCTTACGGATTTGTATTCTGTGCGGATGTTGTGTGTGTGTGCAGGGGCATGGTACCAGCAGTGGCAGAGTACAGGTACCTGGAGAAGGTGAAATGGCTGGACATGTACGGGGTAGATCTTCATCCCGTTCTGGTAAGTTACACTGTAAAAACTATGCCTGGGTTCTGCTGGAAATTATATCTCGTGCTTCAGATGCACTGAATTTATGCAAGTTCAGAGTATTTCAAAATACAGCTCTCTCTTAGGATTCATGCCAGTTTTGTACTTTTGTAATACGACTCTTCCATACTCCAGTTGGAGTGCAATTTACTTTCCCATAAATTGATTATGATTTTTTTATGTGATTATGGCCCATTGGAGTGTCAAAATACTGAACACTCAAAGGGAAAGCCCAAAAAAGTGTGACTGCGATAATAATCATTGAAGAGTTCATCTTAAGTGTTAATTCATGCTTAGATCATAGGTGAGAATTGTACGCATGAGCTTGATATGTTCTTGTACATGTACCACACCATTCCAGTATGGTACAGGTTTTCATGCATATTCATGAGCTCAGTCACACCTCATTGAACTCTACAGTACTTACTCTAGTTCGTTAATGTGAATGGATTATTGCAGTCAGACTTTTATTGCTCCAGAAATACATCTGGATTCGCTTTTAGCACACTAGTATTCTTTCTTAGTCTTTATATAACATCTTCAAGGGTTTCTAGTCAGGGTGTTAGTGGACTTAACATCACTTTCATGCTAGCATATTGTTAACACTAGAAATACTGACAGCCACACACACACACACATATATGGTATTCATGGTCATACTACAACATCAACATTTCTTGTTTTGTGCCTTTTTTGTTTGATTCAGGCATCATTGTTTTCCTACCACAAAATGTTTGTTGCTGTAGGATCCAGGAGCCTGTTTCATGAAGCGGTCATAACGCATCACGACATACACAATTTAGTGAAGGTTTACAGTGTATATGATACTTTGGTAATTGTACTTGATGCATCATTGTGACTGCTTTGTTAAAAAGGGTGTCGTATTGTTTCCACGCTAGCTATTATCAATGGCATTGAGGTCTGTTATGGTCCCCTCTACCTGCAGGATGAATAAAAAAAAAAAGAACAACAACATTATGAAAAAACACAAATTCAGATGTGATTGTCTATCGAAAAAAGCAGTGAGGTTCATGCATGGGTCATTTATAGTTCTTTTGTAAAAGGTTATTTGTGTGGCTAAAGCGCCTTTGTGTACATATATACACATGTAGAAGACAGATCGTGATAATTTGGGTGTAGTATTTAGTGAACGTAGCGTGAATATTTTAGATTATACTGCATTGTTCTGAGTAAATGGACTATTTTTCTTTTATTTTTTTTTCACTGATAGGTTGACTGTATTATTCTCAAGCATTACACTTGACAAGTTATGTACAAGCTGTCACATATACTTAAATTTTCTGAAACTATGTGGAAAAAAAATTGGAAAATTTTTTATTTTTTTTTTTATTTCTAGGTTGTTTATTACATGTATGACCGAAAAACTGTGTACAGTTCTGTAAAAGCTGGCATTCTTCATGTCGTTAGAAAATTGCATTAACCAAACAGAGGTAAATGTAAAGAAGACGCGCAGAAGATGCACCCGGATGTACAGAACAGGTGCTTTTTATTTCTTCATGCGCAGTCAAATAAATGGATCCTGTGGTTAAATGTATGCACCCCATATTTAAGACCATCCCAGGTTTAGTTACATTTTTGCCACAAGGTTTAATAATTTTGATCAAACTTTGCTTTAGATTATGAATGCTGAGATACATGGATTGTCATGTACAGGTATTCATTTGGTTGAGCATGGCCAACACTTTAGAGTCTGTAAATCAGACAGTCAGTTATTTCTTTGTTACAGGGTGAAGGTCACACAGAATACTTCCTAGGTCTTACCCCAATGGGAATTGTTGTTTACAAAAACAAGTCTCAGGTTGCCAGTTATTTGTGGTAAGTTTTTGTTTTTGACTTTGTCCAGTTATAATTGTGACAAATAGCTCTACAATTTGCTCGAGCTATCTACCTTGTGTAGGGTGGTGGTTTACTCTTGGAACTCAGGTTTCATCTACCCAAGAAGTGAAATTTGTCCTTACCTAAAATACCATTGAAATACAGTTCTGTCATTATTGGCGCACATTAATCATTTCATGTTTTTTTTTTTTTTTACAATTTTTTAAAATTTTTTAATTTATTTACACATCTTTTATCACAATTGTTGCACATTTTTTTATAGAAATATATAAATATTTATGAAGTGTATATAAACAGTAAAATTTGTTGTTTGTCTCACTTTTGCTCTGGCCATTTAATGGTATATTGATCATCAAGTTGTTGTGATTTGGAGATTTCATTGATTCTGTGCAAGTTCTGAAGAGTGATCTGGAGAATTCATTGATTCTGTGCAAGTTCTGAAGAGTGATTTGGAGATTTCATTGATTCTGTATAAGTTCTGAAGAGTGATTTGGAGATTTCATTGATTCTGTATAAGTTCTGAAGAGTGATTTGGAGAATTCATTGATTCTGTATAAGTTCTGAAGAGTGATTTGGAGAATTCATTGATTCTGTATAAGTTCTGAAGAGTGATTTGGAGAATTCATTGATTCTGTGCAAGTTCTGAAGAGTGATTTGGAGAATTCATTGATTCTGTATAAGTTCTGAAGAGTGATTTGGAGAATTCATTGATTCTGTGCAAGTTCTGAAGAGTGATTTGGAGAATTCATTAATTCTGTATAAGTTCTGAAGAGTGATTTGGAGAATTCATTGATTCTGTATAAGTTCTGAAGAGTGATTTGGAGAATTCATTGATTCTGTATAAGTTCTGAAGAGTGATTTGGAGATTTCATTGATTCTGTATAAGTTCTGAAGAGTGATTTGGAGATTTCATTGATTCTGTATAAGTTCTGAAGAGTGATTTGGAGAATTCATTGATTCTGTGCAAGTTCTGAAGAGTGATTTGGAGATTTCATTGATTCTGTATAAGTTCTGAAGAGTGATTTGGAGAATTCATTGATTCTGTGTAAGTTCTGAAGAGTGATTTGGAGATTTCATTAATTCTGTATAAGTTCTGAAGAGTGATTTGGAGATTTCATTGATTCTGTATAAGTTCTGAAGAGTGATTTGGAGAATTCATTGATTCTGTGCAAGTTTTGAAGAGTGATTTGGAGATTTCATTGATTCTGTATAAGTTCTGAAGAGTGATTTGGAGAATTCATTGATTCTGTGTAAGTTCTGAAGAGTGATTTGGAGATTTCATTAATTCTGTATAAGTTCTGAAGAGTGATTTGGAGATTTCATTGATTCTGTATAAGTTCTGAAGAGTGATTTGGAGAATTCATTGATTCTGTGCAAGGTCTGAAGAGTGATTTGGAGATTTCATTGATTCTGTGCAAGTTCTGAAGAGTGATTTGGAGATTTTATTGATTCTGTATAAGTTCTGAAGAGTGATTTGGAGATTTCATTGATTCTGTATAAGTTCTGAAGAGTGATTTGGAGAATTCATTGATTCTGTGCAAGTTCTGAAGAGTGATTTGGAGAATTCATTGATTCTGTGCAAGTTCTGAAGAGTGATTTGGAGATTTCATTGATTCTGTATAAGTTCTGAAGAGTGATTTGGAGATTTCATTGATTCTGTATAAGTTCTGAAGAGTGATTTGGAGATTTCATTGATTCTGTATAAGTTCTGAAGAGTGATTTGGAGAATTCATTGATTCTGTGTAAGTTCTGAAGAGTGATTTGGAGATTTCATTAATTCTGTATAAGTTCTGAAGAGTGATTTGGAGAATTCATTGATTCTGTATAAGTTCTGAAGAGTGATTTGGAGAATTCATTGATTCTGTATAAGTTCTGAAGAGTGATTTGGAGATTTCATTGATTCTGTATAAGTTCCGAAGAGTGATTTGGAGAATTCATTGATTCTGTGCAAGTTCTGAAGAGTGATTTGGAGATTTCATTAATTCTGTATAAGTTCTGAAGAGTGATTTGGAGAATTCATTGATTCTGTATAAGTTCTGAAGAGTGATTTGGAGATTTCATTGATTCTGTGTAAGTTCTGAAGGTTTTGAAGACCAGTGTGCACAGCCTTCATACAACCTGACATTTGATTCACTTCTAAATGAACTGGCATGTGATGATGTGTATTTAAAATCCAGATATTTGTTGTCTGCTTTTAGGCCTCGTATAACAAAGGTCACATTTAAAGCTAAAGTTTTCACTGTACGGGTTAAAGACAAACATGTGAGTATGAACTATTTGGATCCTTTATGTTTTGCTATGCCAACTGTATATTGCTGAAAGCTTCTAGGTCTGTGGTGTTTGATACTTGATATTGCCCTAACTCTTCAACCTTTTCGCCAATGAAAGAGCAACTTTCAGTGCAATTTATCCATATTTTTAATTTGATTTAGGAAACAAATGTACATTGGTTGGATTGGCCAGTTTCAGGACTTCATAATAAGTGTAATTTTATCTGTCAACACAGAATAATGCCTTCAGAGAATAAACACCTTGCAAACAAACGAAAAGATTGAAGAATTACAGTACCATTTAATGTGATGCACACGGTTACATGAGTCAAGAACTGTTGATGTCTGGACATGGATGTTTAATTATCAACACTAAATGACAGTTTTGACGTGAAACAATCTGTTATGTAAGATAAATGAATTTGTTGAGCGGAACACCGATATTCTTATCATTTTCCTGTGAAAAAATTAATATTTTGTCTAATTATGAGATGATAGGAAGTTGATGGTTGTGTATGTGTCTGTTATGACAAAGAAAAGACAATGATATGCCCATCAGGATACTTTATTCAGATACATTTCGGGTTGGATTGGGCATTTTTATGGCATCCTTGTGATAAATGTTTGTAGTGTGAATGTCGAGATTTTTTTTCACACAAAATGTGCTGTTAATAATTTTCTCACAATGTGCTTGTATTCAGATTTATTTTTTTTATTTATTTGATTGGTGTTTTACTCTGTACTCACAAATATTTCACTTATACAATGGATGCCAGCATCATTATTATGGTATGGAGGAAATTGGGCAGAGCTCATGGGAAACCCTCGTCCATCCTCTGTCAGACCTTCCCACATACGTTTGTATTCAGAGAAACATTGCCTGGTAACCTCGTTACACTTCTAACATAATCCAGAATTTAAGAAATATTTACCTGGACATGTACACTTGTCAGAATCATAAAGAAGTGGACCATTGAATCTTGATTAACTCCTGAAACCCTTAAGATGGTGTCCGTTTTCTCTGATGCCAGGTTGAACATGTGTCTGCATATTGCTTGTTTCTGCATTGGTTGTGACATGCCCGTAAATGTCATGGGGTACCAGCATATTTGCCTCTCACAATGGTGGCGCTAGTGTGAATGAGGACTTGCAGGTCTTTTGTTGCATGACACAAAACGTGGTGCATTCTGCGGTTTCATCTGTGACGTCACGCTGTTGACGCTGCAGTTGATTGTGCAGCATCACTGAAATAACGTAATACGTCTCACTTCAGACTTCTGCTGGTATCCCATTTTAGAATGACAGTCAGATTCATATCTAATCCTCACATGTATCAATAAACCTAGGATTTGATATTGATGTTTAATATCTAAACTCATAAATAAATATCCCTTTAAAGAAGCCACCAGAATTTTCACTTGTATGTAGATCATACTAATAGTGGGATATATTTCTCTGATATTTGCATTTACACTTTTAATTGCATGGACAGTTTCAAAATGGCATGGGAATGGTTTCAAGCAAGGAAATTCATCCCAAGCTTGCATTTTGCTCGCATCTCACTCGCATCTCACTTGTCAATATGTGCTTGCCCAAAGTCCCTACTGTTCTGATTTTACTGGAATGGAAAAAGTTTTTTTGTTTTGTTTTTTTCACATTCAGAGTAATCATATGGTTTTTGCAAACTTTTTAACATTACTTCTGATAAATGCAAACTGTGATTCATTGAATGATAGAATGGTTGGCAGTTTGAGTGTGTATATATTACCCTATGTCTTTTAATAATTACTGTAGAATTGCATCGTAAATAGCGGAAATGCATGGCATGATTGAACTGACAGCTTGTTTGTTGGTTTCTTTTTTTTCTTTCCTAGAATGAAGAGCACCCTTACAGTTTTGAGCTGTCAACAAAGTCTGCCTGCAAGCACTTGTGGAAATGCTGTGTAGAGCATCATGCTTTCTTCAGGTTGGAAGTTCATTAAGGATTGAGTGTTTATTTGCAACATTAGTTGTGTTGTTTATAACATTGTAGGTGTACTTGCACATGTGTGTGATGTAAAGCATCACTGCATATGTTATATCGGTTAAGGGACAGACACTACTGAATTGGCTTTGATATTTGCTGAATCTATTATCCAGAATTTCGTACTTAAACTGCAAAATATGGTACTGTTGAAAGACAATACAACACTAGACTAAATGTGTCCAGACATCGATAAACTATCCTGCATAAAGATAAAAAGCATACCTTTTTACTTCCATAATTTTGTGTAAACGCGATATCACATTTCAGAATAACCCAAACTCTGCATGTTCAGAATCAAAAGGGCTGTCATGTTATCAATTTTAACCAATCAGACATGACTTATTTGTAAAACCCTGGAATGCAGCTGTTTTTGTTGAGGTCACCTTGAACCCTATTTTTCCTTTAACCATAAGAGGGTGGGGCGTGGAGGACATGGCATCATGGTTCTGGTTTCTATAATGAATGTCCTCGTAAGAATTCGAGATTAAGAGTTTACTTTTAGAGTAACTAGGCTTAGCACAATAGAACATAATAGCTGTGGCAGTTAAGGCCTGTTTCACCCCGTCTTCTGAAATAATTATGGTTTAATAAAGTATTTGTTCGTTGTCTCATTTAAAAATGTGGTCAAAAAAGCCATGTATGTGGCATGTGCATGAACAGATATGTTATTGTACCCTTATTACGCATTTCCATAATTCCAAAAACATGATACAAGTCTCATCTCATCCAACCATCATCAAGCCATAGCTTCTGGCGTTTAAGGTTGTGCAAGTTATGAAATGTCCCCCCCCCACCAGAAATGAATAAAATTGAAATCTGGCACCTGTAATGTATTATTCAGATCAGAAACGTATGAACATATTTATAGGCAGGCCTTTGTAACCGTGTATATATGTTATTTGTTGTTGATTGTTGAAATGAGTAGATAGCTTATTGTGTAGATTGTCCCCTTTGTTTGGACACTTACTAATAATTAAATATATATTGAGTACTAATGCAAATACCTGAAAAAAGTGTATCTTTTCAATAACAAAAAAGAAATTATATGAAAAAAGAAAGGAACTTGAAGCTTATAACTGAAGTATTTGAATGTAAAGAGTTAACATTGAAAATATTTTCTCAGCATTATATCTGAACATGTGCATTGTTATGTCCACTCTAGCTGTATTTGTGAAGTGTAAATATTCGCATAGAATACGAAGTATAATATAATGGTTCAATCAGATTTGGAAATGACTGGTTTGACAACAGTTTGTGCATATCACTAAATTCACACACAGGACATACATGTAAAGACAAACAGAAAACGTGCAGTACAATATAAGAGGTAGACTGCATGGTTACCAGTGTCATGAGGTAATTCTTTATTAATTCAGCATATTTCTGATATAGGATCAAACATTAAGTACCTGTTAAGCCACACACGGTTACATACATGTAGTCATCCCGCATCAGACAAAATAATCTGCTTTTCATTGGACAACAGTTGGACGAATATAGATATATTCTCGAATCCTGCAGACAGTGTCAAATCCACTGAGTGGGTTATCCCCCTTTGTTGGGTTGTGAATACAATGGTCACATTGCTGAAGCAATCAGTCTTCTGCACTGAATTAATGGGTCTTTGCGGGATACATTTGTTATATGGTTACTCAGTGATAGGATAAGCAAATGTATGGTGTCAGTGATCCTCATATTGGGTGAGACTGACACCACATATTTGCGTATCCCATGTGGGTACGTATATATTCAATAAATTTACATGTGACCACTGATTTATGACCATACAGTATTGGTTAAGTGAGACCACTACAATGCATGACAGTGAAGGTATGAATACAGTACAGGTACTAACCAGGCTATCTAGGGAAGAATGGACTTAAGTACTCACATAGACATATACATGGGTTTTGTGTATTATGTGATTCATGTGTTGAACAGTCATACGTTACGATACATAAAGCGTCATCAAAGAGTTAGTCCGAGAGTTAAAGGCCCAAAACTTCAACGTGTTATGTGTACATGTACATATTCCAGATTGTAGCTCTGTTGTGTGGAATTTGTCAATATGCTTATTGTGTGGTAAATGACCTATTCACCGTTTTCCTGAGACTTCTTTAATCTTAGAGCAGTGTTTGGAGCTTTGTTTGGAAGGTAGGTTGATTCCCTACTGGAAAAATAGAAGTTTCAACACCAAAAGTAATGTTTATGAGATTTGTTTGCCTCTCAAAAATGTAGGTTTGAG
Organism: Liolophura sinensis; assembly: GCF_032854445.1. Taxonomy (NCBI): domain Eukaryota; kingdom Metazoa; phylum Mollusca; class Polyplacophora; order Chitonida; family Chitonidae; genus Liolophura; species Liolophura sinensis. Next base: position 14,339,534 of record NC_088302.1, read on the forward strand.
GGCTAATTTTTGGGTCATTTGCTGTAAGGGTGTCTCTACATATTCATGTACATCGTAGTTCTTAATGTTCCAACTTCAAAGTCATTGGAGGCTGTGTCTGTGAGTTTTGTTTGTTTGGTGTACATTTACATATGAAATCCATGTAAACACTGTTATAAAGTGCTCTCTGTTAGATATTTAATGTAGAATACTCCATTATCATTTTGTTTTTATGACAATTGCCTTCAAAATGAAAACAAAAAAAAACAAAACAAAAGAGAAAGTATCATAGTGCTGTATCCTTTTCATACTATTGCTTGCCATAGAAATAATGGCATGTTGCATAATTATCAACAAATGCTGTGGCAATTCAGCAAAAGTTCCTTCATGCATTTATATTCTCTGTTTCATGTTTTATGTGCCAATGTCCTTTCTTTTTCATTTATACTTTCTTGCATCTTGCATCTTTGTTATTACTAATGTCATATGTGGTTTGCTTTGGTTTTTATAAATACATAACCCCTTTATTTCTCCCTCTTGTACTAAATGTATTCTTTGGTGTGCTTGGGATTGAATTACCAATAAAATTTGGTGATTGGAAGAATCATTGTTTCTCCTGGTTTTTGGATTTTTTTGTTTCCAAATGTCATTTCATTTTGGTTTCCACTAAAGAGTCGTTCCCCCCATTTTCTTGGTGTTATGATTTATTTTGGAATGTCAGAGGGAACATCTGTATGCTTCAGAGTGTGTAAAAATGGCATTTGACTAGCAAGGTGTTTCATTTCTACATCGTTTGAGTATGGCTCAAACACCAGTCTTCATGGCATGGTTATTTTGGCGTGTCATTTGTTGTAATGTTTGTAAATTGTTCTGCTGTTCAAATTACACGTACATGTGCATCGATAAGCATTGAACTTGATTTATTTTTCATGGGCATTTTGTTTTGGTTTTTTTTGGAAATAGACATGTTTTTTGGAAAAGATTTTAAAGGTGCAGAAACTATTTAAACTTTTAAGTGTGTTCTCCTGTTATCAGGGAAAATATCAAGTACCTTGCTAGTCCAAAGCCATTACAAAGAAGTGGAGTTCTTTCCCTTGGCAGCCTTCTCAGTCATTTTTATATCGAACAGTGATTGAGTTTGTGAATCAGTGTCTTGTCTTTGTTGGACCATGACGAATCGTTCATCCTTCGTCTTTCATATCTCTCCATCCTGCCATCTAGACTCAACCAGCTGACCGAGTCCTATAAGTCCACTGGAAAACTCTTTAGCTTTGGTTCTAAATACCGCCACAGGTAAGCCCGTCCCCACCTTGCTTGTAAGGCTTCATTTCAGAGTGTGGCCATCTGTTTGTCTCTGTTTTGGCACGTGGTTGTTGGGTGTGTTTGCACTGATAGGTAGGGGTAGAAATTTGTGTGGTTGTTTAGCATGACTGGGATAGATTCATCTTGATGCTTCCAAAGTAGACAAAATAGTTAATGAATGGGTTGAAATTTTATCAGGGTATGAGAGATTTGACACATGCATTACACATGGACTTCAGCAAGTTTCAGCACACTGCATTATGAACGTAAGCTAGTTAAATGTCATAATGATGAAGAGTTTGATTATAAAGACAAGACATTTTTGTAATGTTCAAGATTACATCAAAGTCTAATCCAGTATGTCTATGGCAAAATGAAGTAATTTAAGACAGTTGCTTCAAAATGTGGTGAATAATTCATAGGATTGCCAGCAAGAGTTACTCCCCTTTATTTCTTGTGGATTGAGTGCTGTAGTTGAAGGCTTAGCTCAAGTTACACTATTCAGATCAGATCTTTGTCCCCAGTACATGCACTTTTCAAGCCCTAAATAAAACTTGTAGCTATTAGCTTCAGTAGATTAACAGATTATTTCCACACTTTAGAAATCAAGGGTTGACGAGTTATTCTTTCTTTGCTAAATGCTAAATTGCAGATGAAACTGTTTTGAAATTCTGAATTTTGACAGAAAAATGGTTTGACATTCCAAATTTTTGGCCCAAAAATGTATCGACATGTTGAATCTTGGTCCTAAAAAGATTTTGAAACTTACATGCAGCAGGTTACTTTTAGTTTCGTTTGTCGCTTGAAAAGTTCATCGTTCAGAGCATGTGGACATTCTGTTATTTCAGCGCTTGTAAATTTAACTTGTGCATGCCATTAAAACATAGCTTTCAGGCTTGCAGTTACCAATTAGCTTTTCTTGGAGCTTTAATTATGCTTTTATTTCTGATAGTCATAGTCTGCTTGGTAACTAAGATATTCTCATAAAATCTTGTTCATTTGGTGTCTTCTGACCACAAGACTAATAACATCTGTCTAGTTGTTCATGGTATCCAGCTGACTGTCGCACATTAGTGCACATGCACGTGTATACAAGCCTCTGATGTATCATGGATGTATTAAGTGTCAGTATTTTTCTGGTTGATAAATACTTTCAGTCTTGAAAAGTATCCATAGACACGCAGATATACACACTTGTACTTGTACCACTACAAACATGTTGTTGTACTACTGTACACATGGATATAGTATTAACTCTGTTATGTATATGTACACTCACCTACTTCTTTTTCAGTTTATTCAAATTTGTGACCGTACTTTGGAAAGTCTGCCAGCAGCATGTGGATGGTCGTGGGTTTCCCTGGGCTCTGCCCGGTTTCCTCCCACCATAATGGTGGCCTACTTTTTATTGCCATCATTAAGTCCAATATTTTTGAGTATGGGTTAAAACACCAATCAAATAAATAAATAATTTTATTCATTAATCAGTTTTAGGAAGATCAGCCCATATAAAATGCATTAAGCATGACATGTGGCAGCATTGACACATGCAGGAAGAACACCACTGTGGCTATTGCATTATGGGGTGTTCTTGACTGAAAAGTGTTAAACTCAAGTTCTATATAAAACAGTTGATGCAGTAAATGCCCCTTATACTGATTTTCAGGCTCCAGGATCACGAAGCAATCTTTAGACTTCAGTTAGAATTTCAAATCTTTTTAAAATTGTTATTTCTGACGTAACAAGGTCAAACTATAGTTTGACAGTAGGAATTATGGGTGAGCTATTGTAGAACAAGTTCAGCTAAAATAATGGAAAAGAACATACCAAATTTAATGATTAAAATTTTGACTAAAGTCTAATTAAAGATCGCTTTGTAATCCTGTGGCCTTTCCTTTATACTCACGTTAATAGCTGAGTTCACATGATGCTATTTGTCATATTAACTTGTTGAAATCAACTTACTCCAATGAAAATAGGATAAGTCAGTTCACGTGATGCAATATGTCAGGTACTCCAAATCATACGAAATACCATTTTTCCTATTTTCATTTCACTATTCAAAATTGAGGAGTAATAGTATGACAAATTGTGTGAATTGTTTTTTTATCTGCGTGTGTTTGCTTTGGTAGTTCATGCTTCATTGCTTGTGGTAACAATTAACAGAAAACAAACTGAGCATGATGCAGCTGCTGGTCTGTGCGAATTTAATTTGATTTGTATTTATAAATACCACATTCAATCATCAGCAGGTGAAGAAAAACTTCCACCTTAAATGGCCTGATTCCCAAGAAAGGATGACTGCCGTAATTCTTCAACCTTTTCGTGTGTTTGCAAAGTGTTTATGTAAGCATATTCTGAATCCATTGTTCTTTGTAGAGTGTTAACATTATACTTTGTGTGAAGCTCTGAAATTGGCTGATCCTACCAATGTAGTTTTGTCTCCAAAATCAAATTACAGATGTGCTTAGCTTGCACCGAAAGTTGCTCTTCATATGCGAAAAGGTTGAGGAATTAGGGTTGTGGCAGTGAACAGCATTTTACCTTTTATCCAACTATCTTTCTGATTATTATATGTTTAAATGTGCGTTTGTTATAAGTACAGGTACTTCATTGTCCACTGTGTTGTTGTTGTTGTAATTGTCACCCTGATACATTGCAGTACGCGTATGGAGAAGCTCTTAAACCAGGCTGGTCAGTATCGTCAGCCACCTCAGGTGTTGCGCATCCCCAGTAGGCGCCATAACCGACGCTCAAACTCCGATTCAAGGCTAGATGGTATGTAATTTTCTTTTTGTGCTAGTGTGTGTGTGTGTGGCTGAATGTCATCATTTATTACTGCAACTGGTGGTCAGCTCTTGTGTTTTCACAGCTCTGGTTTATTTCTGTTACAGCTCGCTCATCAAATGAAGGGATATATGAGGCAACTAAACGACCAGTTACCATGGTGATAACTCCAGAGCCTGTCCAACCGTAAGCAGTTTTTCTTTGGTGATGTACTATACTGTATGCTATATTACCCAAAGAGTTCAGTTTAAAAAGAGGGAGTCTCCAAGGGGAAATGAAGAGGAAACTTTAACATGTAGCATTCAAAAGATTAAGAATTGGAAAGTTATGCTTGTCTTAAAAATATAGCCTACACAGCATGAAAGGCTGTCATCAAGAACATGATGTCTTTCTATCGCTTGCTATTTGTTTTTCAGTGTGTTGTGTTTGCGTACAGTTGTTTATTCTCATTTAACTTCAACCTAACATGTTATTTCTGTTGACAGTTATTTCTTATATCAATGTACATGTACATATGTGTTGTTTTGGGATTTTTTTGATCTGTTTTGGTCTTTTCTATGCTGTTGTTTCTTCTCCCTGAATATCTTCCAAGATGTAGAACACTCTGGAAATGTCTCCTGTCACTCATTCTGCAAAATGAGTGTGGATTTTAGAGCATACTGATTCGGATGTATTATACAGTGCTTTTGTGCTTTGTCTTCAACAGCCCACGGTACAGTTATCGTCAGCTTCCTGAGTCGCCTCAGAGTACCCGCTCTGCCCCCTGGGAGACCAGATCAGAAAGGTATAGGAGGCCACTTGCACTGTGTATTCAAGGGAGCTTCAATTACTGTCATTGTAAATTAAGACATGGCTTGAAATTACCACAGGTCCTCTGGTCAGAGGGCATTGGTACTTTAGTCCAGCTTGTATAGTTTAACTGGGACTGGTCAGTCTCTGGCATGTGGTACATCTATGTCAATATTCCATTCCTGAACTTCAGTTGTGTAACTGAAGGGAGAATTAAGATCTAGGAAGACCAGTATATCTCTCAGGACACATTATATACGGGCTAGTGACATTATGCTCTTGAGAGGTGGTAATGTTTTAATCTTTCCAGGATATTGTCAGTGATCCATATGTGTATATGAGGACAGAGCTGTAGATACATGTAGATAGATGCTCAGATCACCCTGTTCCCAAGACCAAATTTGCTGGCTAACATTGTAAAGCCTGTGCGACATACTTCTTAAAACAACATGTAAAAGTTATAGTGGCAGATCAAATTATATGGAAAGGAATGATAAAGAGATGTTGATTGACAAGTTTTAGGTGCAGATAAAACTTTGCATTCACTACGGTGAATGGAATAAGGGTCTGTCCCCATAAATTGTATGCCTTTGAATAGCAGAAAATGATTTTTTTTCTGTTGTATTACAATCTATTGATGTTAAACATTTCAAATACATCATATACATGTAGATGTAGATTAAATTTCTCTGTGACAACCCAGGAGTCTTTCACCAATGTGGTCGCTGTGAATTTAAATCCAGCTCATGCTGGCTTACTCTCTGGCCATACGTGGGACAGTCTACCAGCAACCTGTGGTTGATCTTGGGTTTCCACCCACCATAATGATGGCCGCTGTCATATAAGTGAAATATTCTTAAGTACGGCATAAAGCACTAATTAAATAAATACGTTTCTCTGTGATCCTTATTATTTTCTGTTGAAACAATGGTGATTTCTTTGTCGTAGGCGAGGACTGTACACTTCTGGGAGGGAGTCCCCACTCTCCGTCCGCAGTGAGAAGATGAAGTTTCCACACCGCAGACCTGCCTCTGGAAGTGAAAGTGAAACAGGACCAAGGAGAAGGTATGACCTGTGTGGAAACTTGAACTCAGATATGTATGGGAAGAGTACTCCAAATGTTTTGATCATTATCTTTCTTTATCTTTATTGAGTCGATTGTGAAAGTCAGTTTGGACTCAGATGACCAGGTTTTCAACTCATTTTTTTTTCCATTCTGGGAATTGTTTGACTTAAATTTTGCAATTTTCTGATGTTCTCAACAACAAATGTACATTTTCAACTAAGGTAACGTCTGAAAGAGAGTATTTCTTCCTTATGTGCACTAAATGCTTACTCCATTATAACTGTGTAGATTGAAATCATCATATATAGTCTCTTTTTCACTATGTCCTGATTTTTGCTTTTTCAATGTTTTGTTTTTGTGATGTTTTGGTTTTTGATTGAATAATAATGGCTGAATTCCACCTCAGCGATACTGTTTTGCTCTTTGTTGGGATATGTATTGCTACAAGTATACCGTGTGTGTATGGTGAATTTTTTTCACTGCTACAAGTATTTGTTCAGGTTTATTGCGCAGTTAATAACATGCATAAATAACAAGCCAAGCACAGCAAGCATCGTTACTCATGCAGCTTTCAGCTTGCGGTAGAGCTTTGCCCAATCACTTGAAGTCAAAAGTCACTTTCACTTTTAAAAGACAACAAAGCACTGTGTCTAGCATAATCATCTTATATTTTCACTAATACTTAGTTTAAGAGCTTTTGTGATGAATTAATTACTTTGTAAATCTGGTAAAGAGAAACCTGTGAGAGTTGAGTGGTGATTTTGGTTTGAACAGCAGAAGTCCTGCAATCATTCATACTGTTCTTCATGTGCAGTTGTATTCTGATCGTACTGACCAATATGAAAATCTTCTGTTTTGAGCAGTCTCTCATGTTTCAAAACCATGAGCTAAAATGAGATGGGGGTTTACATGTTGCAGTACATGTGCCAGTTATTCAGAAGTGTGTTATGACTTATTAAAGTTAGACCAGACTAAAGTGTCATTTGATTTGTATTAGAATGAGACTGGAATTAGGATGTATATTAACTTTTAATACACTTTTGAACTTGCCCAATATTATTTGCTGATAAAGCCGAATTTGTCCATGCCTCAGTGAATCTCTTCACTGTTCTTGTAGTTCAAATGATCACATACAGGTGCTGCCTTGATGTATCTGGAAGCACAAATATCATAGTGCTAAGTTCACCACAGTTTTTGTTATCATTGAATGTCTGTTTTCTAGTGGACACATCTGATGACCATCAGACAAACACCCTTGCTTTGTCCCAGTAAGAAACTGCTCATTGTAAATTGAGAGTCAGCCTTCATGTAAAACTCCACCAATTTGGGATGAGCATGGATTTTTTTGCATAATGAAAGTGAAAGGGACTTCAACTGTCTTTTTGCTGTAAGCACACCCTGCTCACCCGCTGCATGATTGTCTACTTACCTTTAGATATTACTCCAGTCGTAAGAGCTCTGACAATGAAAGTGAAATATCACACACAAGGCGACGGAGAAGGTGAGTGGATGGGATGACCTAGTTTGACGTGGTGTTTCGTGAAAAAAAAAAGATCGTGTACTTTTATTGATTACTAACCAAAACTGATGACCTTTGACACTATTACCATTTACTGAAAAATAATCTTTTAAAATAATTGATATTTGTCTGTTTAAAATCATATAGCAAAATTATTTTATAGCCCAATGAAAGATGCTCCAAATGTATTTTTATGATGACTAACTAAAAATGCTGACTAAAAATATATTAAATCATTGCAGTCACAAAGCAGACTTACTTTCTAACCCATTGAAAAATGATCCATACGTCTTTATTGATTACTAACATGACAACTTCTGTGAGGACACGTAGCTTGTATGTTACCATTTACTGTAAACTAATCTGTTAATGTAATCAATATTTGGTTGATTGAAATCAAGGTTATTTTCAGCCTAATTTTGCGTTAGCTTTTTGTAATTAATAGATATTCAAACTTAGAATTAACAGTAAGTTACATAAAATGAGATTGTGACAACTGTATAGTATGGTGGCTGATAGCGGCCATTATTATTGCGGCTTCCGCGGGGGCGCGGAGGTTGAGGAAGGCCACGTGGAGGGCACGGTTTTAACAAAAAACAGTTTTAACATTCCACGAGTTTCACGGGGGCGCCAAGGTCGCGGTGAGAGCAGTTTTAATAAATCGCGCCCTATCACGAAGGGCGCTATCAGCCACCATAGTATAGGATCCTGTATGCAAAACTGTCTACAGAAATGTTTCCATATGGAAGCATCTAAAGTGCATAGGCCAACCTCGCTGAATGGTCTCAGTGGCATGCCACTGGTTCACCACAAGCTTGACTGTACCAGGCCACTGGCAGACTTCTAGCAGGACAGTTACCAATTTGATAGACTTTATCCACTGAGGATGTGGAGCGGAGCGGCAGCCAACAAAAAATTATATGGAACAGGTCTATATCGAGATAATTAAGCCACAAAAAGCCTTAGCCAGCTTGTGCGCTAGACGTACATGCAAACAGCACAAATCTGTCGTATTAACTTGCCTGTATTGGTGAAAGTTCATGTACACGTGGTGTGTGTGTGTTTAAACTGCTTCAGGTCTGGAGCTGCTCTGCTCTGCACACATTTGAACTTCAGCAGAATTTCTGGAGTTGGTCTGTTGTTTATTATGTGTCCTGTGATGGTGTTGTAATGATGTTGTACCTCAGTGGAGTGAAAGACTAATAGCTTTCAGGCTTTCCTGTGTGCTTGCTTATCTCTTGGCATATGGCTTTTTAAGGATATCATGTGTTGGATGCTTTGACTGATTCCTTGTCAGACCGTGTCTAGTAGTTTTCTTCTTCTTCATCTTCTTTTTTCACATACTATGTGGGCTTTATTGTAGTTTCAAGATGATGTCTGTATATTTAGCATGATGATTGTGTACTTCATGGTATATATTGCAGTAGTTTTGCTGTCTAAGATAATGCTTGCTCAGCACTCTTTACATAATAGTGTTCTCCAGTATCCTCAGAGTCTCTTTCATTTTTGGCTGTGGTAGGTGTTGTACGTGCTTGCCTCCCTTGTGGTTGCTCTGTTATCTTTCTCCGCCTGCAGTATTCTGTTCGGATGTGGCTTTATCATCAGCTCTCTCTTTCTTGGGTGCTGTTGTTATCAGTTGCTGGTCAGGTCTCATGATCTATTCCTAATTTGTTGACCGTGCAGAAAAGACGAAAGTGGTAGTGAATCGGAAGCAGGCTATCGACGAACTCTTCGGCAAAGAAGAGCGAAAAGTGCAGGCGAGGATTTGTTTGGTGCTGATTGGAGGAATGGGTAAGCCAGCCAAAAAAGGGCTGTGTGGTTACAGTTTTGGGTCATCTGCCATGAAACCCTTTTGTTTTCATGTTGCATAGGATAATAGGATTCAAGTACCTTATATATTTATGAGTATAGAGAAAGATGTTTTAGAATCTATTTTAGTCTTCCATTATGTACATAATCAAACCTCAACCATTTGTATAGTGACTCTCTAGTGGTTATGATTGGGTACCATCTCTACTTGTAGTTAGATTGTTGGGATTAATTCTAAGATATAAGCATTAGATCCAAGAATTTTGTACACATATTTAAACAAGTAAATACAACCATATTTCTATCTGCTTCACAATATAATTTGGTACATAACATACCTTCTGTACATGAGGCTGTCAAATCGCTCTCATGCTGTTAAACATTCTGAAAGCTGTTAAAAAATCTGTTAACTTAGAGAAAGGACATATCAAAACCTTCAAAAAAATCTTCTCAGAAGGTGGCTACCAGCTACTGTGGCTACTGTGATGAAAGCTCGTATTTTACATCATTTAATTCTCCATCAGGGTAGCCTTATGCTCAGAAAGATAATGTTAGCCCTGCATCTGTAACAACTCTGTTTACCCTTATGTTTCAGAGCATATATAGAGAGGGGAAAGGAAAACATTCCAAACGGGTAGGCATACTCTAGCTTTTCATTGCAGTCTGATGTGTCCATTGTATTATGGTTGTTTCAAAATTTTCCACACATAAAAGAAAAAGATTATTCACAATATTTTTCTTCTGTGCTGTCTCCTGAAAAAATTGAGCCCTTTTACAGGACAAAACAGCACTGGGCTAAAACATATTTCGATCGAAAGCAAGATATTAAGCTTTCGAAAAAGTATCATACTTTGTTATTTTAATGGGATTTCACTGAATAACATGTAAAACAAAATGACAACACTGCTCAAATGGCTGGTGTGAATCGAGGCAGCCATCTTGAGAATTTTTTCCAATCAAACACGTTGCTATCAGGTTCCGTGACTACCCAAGCTGTGACGTAGCCTTTACCTATTCACTCCATGAAGTGAAATATGATAACACAGAACTGTTGTATAAGACATCATTATGAGATCGTTCACAATAAATTATTTACATGTAGCTGAAGGGCTACATTTCACACTGTGTTGACGGACAGGTTTGTATCATTTACGGAGCACCATAGGTGCAAAAACAGTTGATTTACAAGCTGTGTAATATTCAGCCTGATATCACAAATTATGTCAGACTGTAGCATGCTGTCTCGGCCCAAACCACATTCATCTCCCCAGTAAACCTTAGGGCTACTTAGACACGCTGTTCAAATTATACAGATACATTTTTTGTTGTTCGTGTTAATGTTTAGTCAGCATGTGGTTGCTAAATAAACAAATGTAAGAGTCAGAGTATTCATTATTGATGGCGAAGGTTTATGGGAATGAGAAGACAGCATCTCATCGGACAATGCTTAAAATTAATTAAATTTTAGAATATAATATTTTTTCTCTGAATTAATTAGAACTGAAGAGTTTAAATTTTGCCCTTTGTCTGTCTTGCATACAAGGAATTTTTTTTTCTATTTCTTTATAAAATACAGTAAAATTATTGAAACACTGTGTTTAAGCCAAGGTGCTTTCACTGACGTCCGTGATAACCAGGTCAGCACTGCTGGTCTTAAAAGCCACCTCTACAAAATTGAAGCATAAAACCCAGAGACTGTCGAATGCCTAGGTCAGCCTCAGTGGCGCTTAGATTTATTTCCACTCATGTCAGAAATGAGCATGAATCCAGTTGTACTACAATCCTATAGTAATATTGTAAACATTTAACAGAGGTCAGAATTTAAGGTACCAACACAACCTCTCCAGAAGCTAGGCCCTGAACCAGGAATACCACGGCCGTACATCTGCAGGTTACTTGTGAACTGTATAAATGATATACGTGTAGTAGGCTTACTGTATAAACAGTTGAAGCAGTGGAAGAAATATCCTTCCAATATGTCCAATTTCCAAGAAAGCTATTTATCACTTGGCCCTTCATCGCCGAAGTCTACATATTTAATCTGCCATAGCCGAATGCCTTCGATGTTAGAGGACTAGAGTAAACGTGACGTCACCTTGCTCTCAATAATGGAGACACACTGTAACAAGACAGAGTTTTACTAAACTTTTACTGGGTTGAAAAAATTCTAAAAAAAATACTTAATGCCAGTTTAAGATGCCTTGAATGGTAGTCTTTCAGTGGACATAAGCATTAGTCAGGTGCTGGCTTTCACTTAGAAGTTAAGTATTATTGAAAAGGTGATCTAATTGGCATTGCGGTATCACTGTGGAAAACTATCAGGTCTAGAAGAAACATCTGAAACTAATTAATTATTATTATACTTTGTATAACCTCATTTTCAGGTCACTATATTCTTTACATGGGGATGAAGAAAGAAAACGTAGAAGGCGGAGGTATGTCATTTGTTCATTTGAAAAACTTAAGTGTAAAAATAAAAGATTACTTTTCATTTTTGTGCATTTTTGTTAGCAATTTCAGAATTATTTAAAATGTTAATATTGGGATATCTTTTCTTTTGTTCATGTTTAATTTTTTGTGTTTCAGTTACTCTTGATTTTGGCTTTGAGAAATGACCTGTTTTTTAACATATGTATTTTTCAGGACACGAAGTAAATCGCCCAGTAAGAGGCCGCCAGAGGAGTTGAGACAGCATTTTGAGTAAGTAGAACACATACACATGAGCTATTTATGATGTCACAGTTTTGTAGCAGTTACACATTTCGCAAAATCATTCTCCTCGTCATATGACTGAAAAATTGTTGCGCACGACGTTAAACCCCAAGCAATCACTCACAAAATCATGCAAAAATTTATTATGACATCCTGTAAAATCTTGCACTGAGGCCTTCTTGTTAAAGAGATTGTCCCATGTATAAAGATACAAATATAAAGATTTAAAAAATTTGATTGAACGACAGAAGACAGAGACTTATATATGTGATTGTTGCAGCTAAAAAGTGTGGATATAGATTATGGAGGCGTATCATATGGAAACAGTTTGTTACTTTCGTTTTGATTGAAAGCTGAGTCTCGGAGGTGTTGACAGTTTGTTGCACGTTTGTTTATTCAACCTATAAAGTGGAAAATGATGTCAAGATTGTTGATTATCTTGACCTCCTGTGATTTGTCACTATAGAGTGTGGGGTCGTAAAGGGTTGTCCACATCAAATAACAGGATTTCCAAAACGTCATTTCTGCGTCTTCTGTTTATGGATGTAAATAATGCATCCTCTGTGTAATTATACATGTAATACATGTATATAGCCTTGAAAAAAACATGACACACTTGTCTGAGTTTATTTAGCTTGAATTTCATCATATCTGATGGTCTTTTTAAAGCATTTTAATCAAATATATACATATATATATCTGTATCTGCATGTGATTCTTGTGTTTCAGATATGGTCTGATTGAAACAGAGGGGTTGAGTGAAGATCAACTCCGTGAGATCCCTTACACACAAGTCGAGTAAGTTATTTCTCGTGGTATTAGAGCTATGGGGTAACTTTTCACGCACAATGGCCACTCTACCCTAAATGACCTAAAATTTCGTCCATGACAAAGCTGCTCATTTTTCCAGATGTTGGGAGTTTTATTGATTTAAGAAAGGTGCTTTGAGAAGTGTGTGGAAGGTAGGATGATATCTTATCAGGAAAATGTAAGTTTTAGCACCAGAAGTAATATCTGATGACATTTACAGGTATTTGTTTCTCTTTTGTGAGCAAAGTTTTAGGTATTTAGGGTATTCCAAGCTGAATTGACCATCTTCCTCTCGTGGTTAATGAGTACTTGTTACCGGTTTGCCGACAAAATATCACAAAGGCAGAAATGAACAGTAGACTTTACAGCTTGGACCCAAATTACCTCAGGCTGGGAAGGTTCCTCTTAGCATATGGTGATGTCGTTATTTGTTCACATTGTCTTTTCGGATTTGTAATGGGTTAAGAAGTGGTTACTGTGCCATAATCAAGTGCATGTATTTTTTATAAATAATTTATAAGGGCTATTTTCTGTTGCGTTTGCTTGAGGTATGTATTCTTCTGTCTGTATTTACCATTGATGCATTCATCTGTATTAAAACATGAATGGTATTTGTTCTTTGCAGGACAAAAGCAGAACCATTTAGAGTGAAAGCCAAATACCGGTACAAGTCTCCGAAAAGACGTTCAACCTTGTCTAATGGGTGAGTCAGTTAGTTATTTAAGTAATTGGTGTTGTACGCTGTATTAAAAAGTATTTCACTCAGATAACTGTTTTTGGGTAAAACAGAGCTATACACGAAATTAACCCATACAGCTTAAAGCTACTATCAAGCTTTTGTGTTTGAGAATATATAATATCCATTTCTCTACTTCATTATTTATATGTGGTGAATTTTCAGTTAGTCAAGCATTAATTTTGGTCAGTCAGGCATCCTGCGAGTATTTGTACGTTCATTTGTTTGTTGGGGGCAAGCAGCTTGGTGAAAATAAGCGGTCTTTGTGCCATCTAATGTTCGTTGATGACCAGTTGTCTTCCACCAATCTGCTGTTCACATCTGTGTATCACACATGAGAAAGTTCACTTCTAACTTGCCAAAGATCATTGGAGACCTGTCAAGCGCCCAGAAGTAGTACCTTGATGTCATTTTATTGATATCAGTTGTTCCTTTCCCAACTAATCATGAAGGTGTAACGTCATCATTTTTGACGTAACAGTGCCCTGCTGTGTCCTACTTCACGCTAGCACCTCATCACGTGATTAAATATCATGCCTCGTCCTCACTGGTTATACTGAGCGCTCTGGTTTCCTTCACCCAAAAAAAGATTTGAGTTGGAGTTAAACGGCAGTCAAATAAATAAATAAATAAATATATCCTTCTGGTTTGATGTCCATGATGTCATGTTGCAGGGAGGCGAGTGATTTGAACTCGCGCCAATCAGACGGCACCATAACTCAGGAAGAGGCTCCCCCTCCGTACGTCCCCATTACCTCTGCCACTCTCACCAGACCCTCAGTGTCCCAGAATAACGCACACAATGTTAACTACAGCAACTCATTCAGGTTAGTTATAGTGGAATTCTCTTGCTATGTGTGTTCTCTAGGAAAAAGCAAGCCTATTCTACCAGGTCATGCAATTTTAACTTGATTTCTCCTTCAAGATTTTTCCTTCAAAATTTGCTTTCTGAAATCTGCTCCATTGGACAAGTTCAGGCGTTTCTCATGAGAAAATGTAAAACATGATTTAAACTCATGTAGGGTTTCACTGTTGGAGCGGTAAGCATTATTAGCAAGTCATGGACCAGTTGTGATGACTTATTTTTCTAACTATCGGACACAAGAGGTGGGTGTTCAATCCCGGACTTGGACAGAGAATTTGTTGATTTCACCACATTTTTTTTTACTACGGTCAGTTATGTCTGTGTTGTCATACGCAGGTTCAAACGGTCAGTTATGTCTGTGTTGTCATACGCAGGTTCAAACGGTCAGTTATGTCTGTGTTACTATGCGCAGGTTCAAACGGTCAGTTATGTCTGTGTTACCATACGCAGGTTCAAACGGTCAGTTATGTCTGTGTTGCCATACGCAGGTTCAAATGGTCAGTTATGTCTGTGTTGTCATATGCAGGTTCAAACGGTCGGTTATGTCTGTGTTACCATACGCAGGTTCAAATGGTCAGTTATGTCTGTGTTGCCATACGCAGGTTCAAACGGTCAGTTATGTCTGTGTTGTCATATGCAGGTTCAAACGGTCAGTTATGTCTGTGTTGTCATACACAGGTTCAAATGGTCAGTTATGTCTGTGTTGTCATACGCAGGTTCAAACGGTCAGTTATGTCTGTGTTGTCATACGCAGGTTCAAACGGTCAGTTATGTCTGTGTTGTCATACGCAGGTTCAAACGGTCAGTTATGTCTGTGTTGTCATACGCAGGTTCAAACGGTCAGTTATGTCTGTGTTGTCATACACAGGTTCAAATGGTCAGTTATGTCTGTGTTGTCATACGCAGGTTCAAACGGTCAGTTATGTCTGTGTTGTCATACGCAGGTTCAAACGGTCAGTTATGTCTGTGTTGTCATATGCAGGTTCAAACGGTCAGTTATGTCTGTGTTGCCATACGCAGGTTCAAACGGTCAGTTATGTCTGTGTTGTCATACGCAGGTTCAAACGGTCAGTTATGTCTGTGTTGTCATACACAGGTTCAAATGGTCAGTTATGTCTGTGTTACCATACACAGGTTCAAGTGGTCAGTTATGTCTGTGTTACCATACACAGGTTCAAATGGTCAGTTATGTCTGTGTTACCATACACAGGTTCAAACGGTCAGTTATGTCTGTGTTGTCATACGCAGGTTCAAACGGTCAGTTATGTCTGTGTTGCCATACGCAGGTTCAAATGGTCAGTTATGTCTGTGTTACCATACACAGGTTCAAATGGTCAGTTATGTCTGTGTTACCATACACAGGTTCAAACGGTCAGTTATGTCTGTGTTGTCGTACGCAGGTTCAAACGGTCAGTTATGTCTGTGTTGCCATACGCAGGTTCAAATGGTCAGTTATGTCTGTGTTGTCGTACGCAGGTTCAAACGGTCAGTTATGTCTGTGTTGCCATACGCAGGTTCAAATGGTCAGTTATGTCTGTGTTATCATACGCAGGTTCAGACTTTTAACTTTTATCTCCATATCACAAGTGAGAAGGTTTGTCATCACATGTATCTTGTCAAAAAGTGGGTGGCACAGCAGTTTCTCCCGCCCATCAAACTGACAACTGGCATATAAACGATTTCTTGAGGCTGTTGTAAGAGAGTTGCAGTCTCAAACATACTTCTTAATACCATATTGTTTTAAAAGATATTTCTTCTGATTAAAATGGCAAATTTTGTCTGATGGCGGCCAGTGTAACAGTGTAATAAAAATTTGATTTTCTAAAAAATGAACAACCTCTGCTTATTGCACATTGTCAGAGCCAGAACTGGTACATGTATTCATAGTTTGGAGTTGGTGATTGTACAAATTATTGCACATACAAAGATGATAATCGTTTTGTTTATCTGTCTGGGATTCTCTAGATCCAAACATGACAGTAGTGCTTGGGCGGTTTAGCTTTTATTTTTTTTTTTTTTTACAGCAAATGTCTTCATAGAATATGAAATATGTTTTAAATTTGTACATAGCTGCACGGTACGTTTTTCCTGGTGTTATATACTTAATTTGTTTGATTTCTTCCTCTTCTTCATCCAACAGTAAACCGTCTCAGGAGTCTAACCATGGTCCACCCTCTGTTGTATATAGACATGAGTCCTACACAACCAGTCCTAAGTCCAGGAATGCAGTAAGTAGTGTCTGTGTTGAACATATAGTAATTTCCACTGTTCATCACTAACTACATCATACATGCCATTGCACTCTTTTAATCGTGATGTGCTTGTTTGCTTTTTTGAATGACCTGAACAGGACCCATAATTCTAAAAAGTCTTCAGCTTAAAGGGAGTCAGTGCTGATTGGCTAACAGTTTAGATCCATGTAGGATTTCCTGGGTTAATGCCCGCAGGCTTGGTTGGACTTGCATAAATGTACAGTACCTAAATTTCAGATTAGCCTGTGCTTAACATAGACTCTCCAGTCTCTTATAACCGTCAAATCTGTTACAAACAGCCTGCCGGTTGTGGCTTTCCCCGGGTTTTCTACGGGCTTTCCTGCCACGATTATGCTGGTCTGCCGCCTTATGAGTGAAATATTCTAAAGTACAGCGTAAAACACCGACCAAGAACAGCCTGCAGTGTTATGGCTGTTTTCATTCTTGTCATCTCTACCGATCATACATACCTGCTTACTTCTTGTTTTCTTTCCCTCTTACATGAATACTCACATACTTGAAAAATTTGTACTTTTATTCAATTGTAGTTATATTTGTATATACCATCACTTTTTGAGTAACCTCTGATCTAACTTGTTGTTGTATGTTTATCAGCTGTATGTACATATCAGCTGTAGTCTCATTATCATCACCTGTCTATCTAGCTGAACTGCCTAATTAACCCTATAACCTGTATGTTTGCTTACCCAGC
The DNA here is from genome assembly GCF_032854445.1 of Liolophura sinensis. NCBI lineage: Eukaryota > Metazoa > Mollusca > Polyplacophora > Chitonida > Chitonidae > Liolophura > Liolophura sinensis. The sequence goes on from NC_088302.1 coordinate 14,356,872, forward strand.
CTCTTTCCACCCTTCAACCCTCCACCCACTCCATCACCCACCCTCATCACCCTAGCAGAGGCTCCAGGTATCTCGAGTCAGGTGCTAAGGTATGTACATGTAACCAGCTCCCGTAAGCGAGGTCATCATCATTCACTAAAGTAATCATTTCCTATTTCACATGTATTTATCAGTTGTAATCACATACATGTATTTTGCTCTATAGCATGGTCTTGTGCATATATTGTTGAAAAACACAGGCATTGAGGGCTTGACAATAAGTGTCCACGTGTTTATGAAAAAATTGGAGTGATGAGCTTATGTGAGATGTTTGTAAGTGTGGTGGTGTCACTTGGTTTCCTTGCTTCTTGTTAAAAGAACCCTTGGTTGTTGAAGTGAAATAAAGTCGCATATTGCAACAAGCCATGATATACATATATGTGTGTAGGGAGGCTTGTGGTTGACCAACTTTGAGGAAAAGTTTGTAATGTACACGTACTTCATTCAGTTAGTACAGTGTGGCAGGTTTCCATTTTTTTATAGGCAGCCTACATGTACCGTCTGTTGTATATTAAGCATGTTATAAAATGACATGGCCGTGAGCTTGACCTTCAGCTAATTGGCTGGATGAGTTCCAGACACTTATAGGTATTGTTTGAGACCAGTGCTGAGTGTTGTAGCATTACCGGTGGAGGTTTTTTGCTAGGTATCAGGCCAGGTGTGTTATTTTCACCTGAGCTCTGTCCAGCTTTCCTGATAACATGGAGACCACCTTACAGGAGTAGTGTCCAGATTTGCCATTTACGAGTTTTAAGAATTATGAAAAAAGGGTACATTAATCAGAGTAATGGTGATACTAGCATCACTTTCAACCACTGGAAAATGATGCTGGTATCAGCATCGAATCGTTGTGGGGGCCTCTGTGGCTCAGTCGGTTAGCGCGCTAGCGCAGCGTAATGACCCAGGAGCCTCTCACCAATGCGGTCGCTGTGAGTTCAAGTCCAGTTCATGCTGGCTTCCTCTCCAGCCGTACGTGGGAAGGTCTGCCAGCAACCTGCAGATGGTCGTGGGTTTCCCCCGGGCTCTGCCCAGTTTCCTCCCACCATAATGCTGGCTGCCGTCGTGTAGGTGAAATATTCTTGAGTACGGCGTAAAACACCAATCAAATAAATAAATAAATAAATCAATCGAATTGCTGTGTCCTTAATAAAAAAGAAGTTGTTATCCATAAGAAGTCTGTCTTCTCTTAGTATTTAGCATTAACTATAACATACAGATATTGGCACAAAAGCGTTAGAGCAGTGCATTTTTGTATTTTTTGTTTCAACATTTTATGCACATAGATTTGTTGTTTGGACATAGCATTTATTTTGAATTCTTGGTGATGCGTTTCCCAGATGCAGCTTCCTCCATCCTCATCAGAGAACATGACACATTCTCCTTACTGGGGAGGTAGAGAAAGTCGAGAGCGACCAACTGATCAGAGGTACCCCCCTACATCTCGGAACCAGCAGCAAAGGTGGGAGAAGAATTTTAATAGAACGAATACTGTACTAGGCTAATAGCCCTTCATGTAAGCTGAAGTTAAAAGTGCTTTTGGACATGAAATGTATCTAGTACATATAGATAGGTACATGTATCTAGGTCTTGTAATAGCTTCTTCATTATTCAAGTATATCACTAAAGATATGTACATAACTGATGTTAAAGGTAAAATTATATATATTCTGCATATTATATTGTACTCACCTCCTCAGTATGACATACAATCCTTATGACCAGAGATAAGCTCTCTACAGGTATATCTTGGGATATCCCCACTCTCCACATCTCTGTGTGACTGTGACATGTATAATCTCACCAAGTATAGCCATGAATATCCTCAGTCTCCCCATCACTGTGTGACTGTGGCATGTATAACATCCCCAAGTATAGTCATGGATATCCCCAGTCTCCTCATCACTGCGTGACTGTGACATGTATAATTTCACCAAGTATACCCAATCCATATCCCCCGTCTCCTCATCACTGCGAGACTGTGACAGGTATAATCTCACCAAGTATAGCCATGGATATCCTCAGTCTCCTCATCACTGTGTGACTGTGACAGGTATAAGGGTGGATTTTTCAATACGGGCACATATTGAGTGTTGAAAGTCACAGACCAAAGAGGTTGTAGGAAACTCACCTAACCTTCCATGCTGGTCATAGGGGTCATGTTCTATATAGCCAGCATAGCAGCAGAGCTGAATGTCCTCCACAAATTTTTTTATGGGGGTTTGAAATATTTAAGCCTCTCCACTCCGTTACCTTTTCATTACATTACCTAATTTTGTGATGTTGCCACACTTAACAGTGCCAATATTTTGTGCTTTTGAAGTTTATGATAATTTCGCCTGTATTAAGATTGGATGACAACTAGCAAATGGAATTTAAAGTTTACTAGAAGGACAATAATAAATTTTATTGAAGAACTGGTAACGGAGTGGAACATTTGGTAACGGAGTGGAACATTTGGTAACGGAGTAGAGTGTACCAATGTTAATCATGACACAAGTATAATTTTAGAGTTCTGATTTTTTATTAACTTTTAATACAGTGAACAAAGAAGTCAATGAGTCAATACATTCAATGAACAACTTAAACTCAGAAACAGTTCAACTAACATACAGGTATTTGAAGTCTGGCTTACCTGCAATAAGTAAACATAAAATGTGAATACCTGTAATGAACATTTTATAACATTAACACTATCAAAATTAAAATTTAAAAAAATCAACAGAATGACACCTGGTCAAAAGAACTGCCTTTCTCTGGAGTTGACAATTCAATTGCACTGACATAAAATCAGCTCAATTTCGAGTTCCATTTACTGAATCTTAATGTAGCAAACAAGATTCACGATTCACAGCTGCCGACTATTCACTTTGTGTACTTTTTTATTGTCTCTAAGTCATTCTTCGTGAATATAACATGACCTCTTCTGTCCATGTCGGGCACGTGGAGTGGCTCAAGAAGGTCTTCTCGTGGCTGCCATGAAGATGACGAAAACCCGCTCATCCAGTCATGATAGGATCCTGTTGATTAAAAGAATAAAATATGATGCTAAATTGATAAGAGTACAGACTTTTAAAATTTCTAAGAGACTTGAAATCATGTTACAAATTGTTATTTCATGTGTTTAGAATCAAACAAGCTTACCTGTTGTTGTTCGTTTCAAATACTTCATTTCAAAGCAATCACCTTCTACCGATATCACCGTCCCGGGGTAATATTTTTCTCCACACCTTACAACAGCGTAACATCCAATCTTAGGCCAAGAGTTGTCATGCTGAAAATAAAGATAAAGTAATTTATAATGTATGGGAATACCTTGTTGATAATTCTAGTTCTACTAACTGAAAATATGATAAATTTAGGTTAGTAACAGGAGTCTCTGAAGCTCTTACCTTTGGATCAGACTTGTTACTGTTGGTGTCTTGGGTATCATCATCAGGATGGATCACCAGGGCCTCTGCTTGCTGGATGCTGGGTTGCTTTAAGATTTGGCCAACCTCACATCCTAGTTTGGGGATATGTTGATCATAGTTAGACTGCAGTACATCATGTTCCACTGGAGAGTAGCAATCACACTGTGGTCCACAGTAGCAGCTTACGTCTCTTGTAAGGATGATACCAGGCCTCTGTGAATAGATCTGGTGTACTTTCATCACTCCCCTGACTGCTGGTACCGCTGTTGACACATGTATCTGCACATCTTCAGGAATCAGACATAATTTGATGCTTGTCTTATCTTCCAGATGTTTACCAAGCTCTCTGCATCATGAATGTCTGTGCCAGTCATGGTCACCTCATCTGCCAGGCGTTTGATGGTTGCTCCCACTCCATCACAGGCTCCTTTCCCGTGTCCTGCTTCGCTAAAGTTCCACCAAATTTCTTTGAAACCCATTTGGAAGGGTATGTTGCACAGCAGGTGGAGATTGTGTCTACCCCTGTATTGGGTTACAGGGCCATCGCTCATGAAGTGCAGTTTAGTTACTGTCGGATGGTTCTCCCTCAGGAATCGCAGAATCGGTATCAAATGGCACCAGACCATTGCTGGTGTATGGCTATTGTTGTCACTCAAGCTACAGAATGGGAGTGTGGTTGTTGTTGCCTCACCACCTATGTAGGCTACACCTGTGTGTAGTGTTATTTGCGAATTGGATGCACCATAATGGGCCGACTGGATCTGACGCAGGCTTTTCATCGTCCAATTTTCAGCAAAATCTATGTGAAGTAGGACCTCGTCCTCTCCTAACTGACTTTTCTTCACTCTGCACACCTCAAATTGGTGCAAGATGTTGTAAACATGGGTACTGAACTTCTGAATCTGCTTATTGTATTCTTCTTTCATCTCAGCGACAGTTCCTTCAACTTTCTCCTTGACTGTCTTCTTTGTTGTTTTTAGCTCTCCCTCTTTGTCCTTGTATGTGTGGTCTGCTGATTTCCACTGCCACCACCAGGTCTGGCTTTCATCCTGGCCTGTACTTTCAGTCTGAGTGAAAACAACCTCAGCATGCTTGCACTTTGCACAGTCCCTGTACATACATCCCTTGTTGTCTCTGCTGCAGACAATCTGGTTTATTGTCTCGTCAGCGGACCCTTCGGCTAAATACCCCAAGTTTTTTAGCTTGTTATGCAAGAGGTGGACATTCTCATGTACTTTACAGAGGCATGTTTCCCTGTCAGCGAGTTTAGGTTTCACTACCCAGAACGGCTTCAGTTTCCAGAATTGGCTGAAAGACACTGGTCTCACGGGATGTAGATGCACATACTTTCTATAAGTGCTTCTCAACGATTCCAAAAGGAAACGCTTCTGCTTCTTAACTTTGTTGCGTGTGATGACTTGCTTTTTACCAGCAGCACACCAACTGACATCATCCCTTTCAAAGAACTTTTGAATCTTTTGTTTTACAGCATCTGTGACACAGTTGCGTTTCTTAGCTCTCTCATAAACTAGCAGATTTTCATTTCTTTGCTTAGCATTTGTCTTCAGCAGCTTTTTGGACAAGAGACCAGTGTTCTGTGCTTTGGTCAGCAATCGATATTTTGACAAGATGTTTCCAAAACCAAAAAGCTTTGCGAAGAGTTGTGCCCGCTTCGGATTTTTTTCACAGGTGTCTTTGCCCTGTTTTATTTGTTGAGTGAGAGCATAATGGAAAATCAGTTCCTTTCTTATAAAGCCCTGTCCAGCATTTATCGTTTGTCGAGCCCTCTTCCGTGGTGAAGCATAATGGGTAGCACATACATCGCCTTCCTTGCAGTTCTGTCCAAATGGGACTTTGATTTTCAGTTTTGTCCGAGAGAGCTGTTTGCGTAATTTCTGGTTTTTCCGCTTTTCATTCTCAAGCTTTTCTGTTAACTTTCTATTAATCCTATAACAGGCCGTGCGGTCCCTACGAACATTCTTCCGACCTCTCTTTTTCTGTGACGAAGTGGGATTCGCGGAGGTACCTGGTTGGGGTTCAGGCTGTCGCTGTGGCTCTTGCTGTGGCAGATTATGAGGTGGACTTGTCGGTGGAGTTCCAGTCAACAGTCAACACTGCTGCTTCTTGTTTTTCCAACCAAGCCAAATGATCTTTTTCAGCCCTGCGTTTATGATAGGCTATCCTCCATTTTCTCCGCGTGGCTCTAACCTCCCGTTTGGTCATATCTGCTACGTATTTTACTTTCTTCTTTACCCTTCTAGCTTTCCACCTTAATCTCTCCTTCTCCTTGGCTGCTTCCCTCTTTTCTGGGTCTGCATTTATACGATTCCTATAAGCCCTCTGCTTTTCTGCTGATGTCATTTGTTTCTTCTTGGGAGGCATGGCTAAAGAAGAAGTGGAATAAAAAGACAGAGAATAAAAAATGCTCAGTTCATAGCAATCAGGGATCACAAGATTTTATGAAATTTATGAAATCAAATATGTTTGGCTGATTTCTGAAGATTTTTCCTATTTTTTAAATATTAGAACAAAAATCAGCTAAATCAGCATAAGATCATGCAGATACATCAGGGATGTGATCAGTTAAGCAAAAAAAAAAACAACAAAAAAATAGGAAATGTTTTTTGGGTTCAAGAGATCACTGATGGTCCAATTTTCGTGGCCTTTCGAAAATACCTAATTTGTACAAACAGCATCAGAATGTGGTAACTAGTTGTTTTATTTAGCAATTTTGGGGCATGTGGAGGTGTTATTCTAATGAATACATTGGAAAAAAGTTGAAAAAATCCAAGGAGTTCAATTGTTTTCCACTGGTTAAGGTCGTTGTTGTTGTTGTTGTAAAACGAATCTGTTGGACCACAAAAATGCGTAAATCCACGAATTCGCGGAAAAATCACATCCCTGATTCAAGTACCAATCATCTAATGGCTAGTGTACATCATTATTTCTTGAATGACACCTCATTCTACCAGTCAGATGATAGAATTGGCGAAAATTTCCACTCCGTTACCAATCACTCCACCCCGTTACCATATTTGAGTAACGGAGTAGAGTAACGGAGTGGAATGGTAAACCTGAAAGTGGGTCACAGCCATAACACAATGAGGTACAGCTCAAAGGTTCCTGTTGCAATCTTTCAAGTCCTCCATTGCCTTTTTAAAAATTTACTTCAAAAAGTTGTTCTCTGGTTTCCATGGATATGAATGCTGGTAACGGAGTGGAAAGAAAAAAGCATACTCACCTGATTTCTCAACTATTTCAGCAAAATCTGGACTTGAGTGTGGACTTGCTCCACATGCTCCATTGTTTTATCTATGGGGGTTACACAAGATACATTTTAGCAGGGGCTAACTTGTTGCCTCCCCTTTCAGTTCATAGATGGAGACACTGATCAGTGTGGTAACGGAGTGGAGCCAGTTTTTTGTGACAGCAACAAAATTATTTTTTTTTCACAATTTGGGGGCATGGAGAGATATTTAAGCTTTTGAATATCAATTCCACTGTGATATTGAATAATAAAAATGTTTCAATGCCTTGTTAGCATTGAATTTAGCATGCAAAAGAAACCTTGCAATGGGGCGACCCAGAGTTGTGACACAGTGAAAAGGGCCCAGTTCCATCATTCAAACCTGAATTACAAAAAAAATAGAGAGCCCACAGAACTGGGATTTTTATGCTTTATTAAGCTATCTACCAATATTATTTCTGCAGATAAAGTTTTCCTATATAATAATGTAGCATAAATATCAGGCCTGGACATGTTTTTTCCATATGTGCCCGTATTGAAAAATCCACCCATAACCTCCCATGTGTAGCATGGATATCGTCAGTCTCCTCATCACTGTGTGACTGTGACAGGTATAACCTCCCCATGTGTAGCCATGGATATCGTCAGTCTCCTCATCACTGTGTGACTGTGACAGGTATAATCTCACCAAGTATAGCCATGGATATCCCCAGTTTCCTCATCACTGTGTGACTGTGGCATGTATAACATCCCCAAGTATAGTCATGGATATCGTCAGTCTCCTCATCACTGTGTGACTATGACAGGTATAACCTCCCCTGGTGTAGCCATGGATATCCCCAGTCTCCTCATCACTGCAAGACTGTGACAGGTATAATCTCACCAAGTATAGCCATGGATATCCCCAGTCTCCTCATCACTGTGTGACTGTGACAGGCATAACCTCCCCATGTGTAGCCATGGATATCGTCAGTCTCCTCATCACTGCGTGACTGTGACAGATATAACCTCCCCAGGTGTAGCCATGGATATCCCAGTCTCCTCATCACTGCATGACTGTGACAGGTATAATCTCACCAAGTATAGCCATGGATATCCTCAGTCTCCTCATCACTGTGTGACTGTGACAGGTATAATCTCACCAAGTATAGCCATGGATATCCTCAGTCTCCTCATCACAGTGTGACTGTGACAGGTATAATCTCACCAAGTATAGCCATGGATATCCTCAGTCTCCTCATCACTGTGTGACAGTGACAGGTATAATCTCACCAAGTATAGCCATGGATATCCCCAGTCTCCTCATCACTGCGTGACTGTGACAGGTATAACCTCCCCAGGTGTAACCATGGATATCCTCAGTCTCCTCATCACTGTGTGACTGTGACAGGTATAATCTCACCAAGTATAGCCATTGATATCCCCAGTCTCCTCACCACGTTGTGACCGTGACAGGTATAACCTCCCCATGTGTAACCATGGATATCCTCAGTCTCCTCATCACTGCGTGACTGTGACAGGTATAACTTCCCCAGGTGTAGCCATGGATATCCTCAGCCTCCTCATCACTGCGTGACTGTGACAGGTATAACCTCAACATGTGTAACCATGGATATCCCCAGTCTCCTCATCACCATATGACTGGGACATATATAACCTTCCAGGTATAGCCATGGCTATTACCAGTCTCCTTATCACTGCGTGATTATGGCATGTATAACCTCTCCAGGTATAGGCATAGATATCCTCAGTCTCCTCATCACTGATTGACTGTGACAGGTATAACCTCCCCAGGTGTAGTCATGGATATCCCCAGTCTCCTTATCACCATATGACTGTGACATGTATAACCTCTCTAGGTATATCCCTGGATATCCCCAGTCTCCCCATCTCTGTATGACTATGACATGTATGATCTCTCCAGGTATAGCCATGGATATCTTCAGTCTCCTCATCACTCTGACTGTGACATTTATAATCTCTCCAGGTATAACCATGGATACCATCAGACTCAGTCTTACCCTCTGAACTCCTCTAGAGAAAACAGTAACCATGGTAACACAGCATTGTGGAATGGTAGGGAGCACCCTTATTACCAGAGGTGGGTAGGAAGCTCTTAAACACTGGAATAACGCATGAACAGGGATGTGACATAGTTCTAAATATGGGTGTATGTATAAGCTATGTGGGAGCGGACAAAGGGTTGTCTTGTAGCAGTCAAATTCATGCATGTGGCCTAGTAAAGGACAGTGCTGTTGCACCTATATTCAGCTCTATGAAACATTATCCATTATACATGTACTTGTAGCATATGGATATCTGCTGTATCTTCTGCATGATTTCGCTAAAATTACAAATCAGGTTTGTGCTTGGGGGTAATGTTAAGCTTTTGTGTGTATGTCATTTGCTTGTCACCAAAAATTTTACTCACCACACTGCTCTGCACAAATGTGTAAGTGGAAGCAAATTTTGTAACACATGTGGAACAACAGTGTCTAATCTTTATTGTTAGAGCACATGTTTGCTTCATCAGTTAAAGGATATGCTCCTACATGTACCTACCTGTACGTGAATAACAAGGCCAGTGGCTTCAATAACAGTGCAAGTGATCATGAATAATTTTAGCTGGTAGAGGGCAGTTCTGTTCCATCTGAGACAAGATTTGGTTCACTTATTAAAGGGCTAGTGAGTTTCATTCAGTAAAACGAATATTAATACTTGACTTATGCGATGACAGCTAGCATTATGGTTTGAGGAAACAGGGTAGAACCCAGCAGAAATCCACAACCATCCGCAGGTTGCTGACAGACCATCACATGTACAGCTAGAGAGAAAGGCAGCATGAGCTGGACTTGATCTCATAGAAACCGCATTGGGGGGAAGCTCTTGGGTCATTCCGTCTTTAAATGATTCTAAAGTTAAACAAATTGTCAAATTTTTTTATTATACTCATGAAGTTATATTAAATATTAAAAATAATAAATAATAAAATGTTCTTTAATACATGCTTGCAGATTACACTAATTTCAAGTTTTGTTGTTTTGTCATCAGTGTTGAGGTTGCTAAATGTATTAACTGAGCTTTTGTGTGCTTTCTCTGTTGTACTGTGAATGCATGACCAGATCTGTGTCTTTTTCCCAGCCCTGTAGATAATGTAGACAACGAGCAGCGACCTTCAACTCACATGACCCCTGAGAACCTAGGTCAAAGTCAAAGTGAAGGTCAAGGTGGAGGTTACAAGAGTGCACCATTGTCAGAGATAAACAGGTAGACTAATCAAACCTAAATGTACAGGTGTTGGGAAAACTTCATTTATTTTTTTTTTTTTTTTTTTTCACAAAGACAACTGTATCAAAAACTTTATTATAAAAGAAAAGTATATCCGAATAAGCATAATATATCACCTGAAAGATCCGGGTTTGCAGGATAAGGCAGTTATATAAAAAACTTGAATGATTAACTGCTGTGGTTAGGACTGCTGTGATAAACAGCTCCCTGGTTACTGCAATGATGATTGTTATTATCAACATTTGTCATATTGGTGGCAGCCATATTTGGATGTTTTCTGGTATCGTCTTCATCTGCTGCCCAGTTCATGTCCTGCCCAGTCCATGTGCTCCCCAGTTCATGTCCTGCCCAGTTCATGACCTGCTCAGTTCATATCCTGCCCAGTTCATGTCCTGCCCAGTTCATGTCCTGCCCAGTCCATGTGCTGCCCTGTTCATAACCTGACCAGTCAATGTGCTCCTCAGTTCGTGTTCTGCCCAGTTCATATCCTGCCCAGTTCATGTCCTGCCCAGTTCATGTCCTGCCCAGTTCATGACCTGCTCAATTCATATCCTGCCCAGTTCATGACCTGCTCAGTTCATATCCTGCCCAGTTCATGTCCTGCTCAGTTCATATCCTGCCCAGTCCATGTGCTGCCCTGTTCATGACCTGCCCAGTCCATGTGCTGCTCAGTTCATGTCCTGCCCAGTTCATGTCCTGCCCAGTTCATGTCCTGCCCAGTTCATGACCTGCTCAGTTCATGTCCTGCCCAGTCCATGTGCTGCCCTGTTCATGACCTGCCCAGTCCATGTGCTGCTCAGTTCATGTCCTGCCCAGTTTATGTGCTGCCCAGTTCATGTGCTCCCCAGTTCATGTCCTGCCCAGTTCATGTCCTGCTCAGTCCATGTGCTGCCCAGTTCATGTTCTGCCCAGTTCATGACCTGCCCAGTTCATGACCTGCTCAGTTCATGTCCTGCCCATTCCATGTCCTCCCCAGTCCATGTGCTGCCCAGCGCATGTTCTGCCCAGTTCATGTTCTGCCCAGTCCATGTGCTGCTCAGTTCATGTGCTGCCCAGCGCACGTGCTGCTCAGTTCATGTCCTGCCCAGTTCATGTTCTGCCCAGTTCCTATGCCGCCTAGTTCTTGTGCTGCCCAGTTCATGTCCTGCCCAGTTCATGTCCTGCCCAGTCCTGCACAGTTCATGTCCTGCACAGTTCATGTCCTGCCCAGTTCATGTCCTGCTCAGTTCATGTCCTGCCCAGTCCATGTGCTGCTCAGTTCATGTCCTGCCCAGTTCATGTGCTGCTCATTTCATGTCCTGCCCAGTTCATGTGCTGCTCAGTTCATGTCCTGCCCAGTTCATGTCCTGCCCAATCCATGTCCTGCTCAGTTCATGTCCTGCCCAGTTCATGTGCTGCCCAGTTCATGTGCTGCTCAGTTCATGTCCTGCCCAGTTCATGTGCTGCCCAGTTCATGTGCTGCCCAGTTCATGTCCTGCCCAGTTCATGTCCTGCCCAGTCCATGTGCTGCCCAGTTCATGTTCTGCTCAGTTCATGACCTGCCCAGTTCATGACCTGCTCAGTTCATGTCCTGCCCATTCCATGTCCTGCCCAGTCCATGTGCTGCCCAGCGCATGTGCTGCTCAGTTCATGTTCTGCCCAGTTCATGTTTTGCCCAGTCCATGTGCTGCTCAGTTCATGTGCTGCTCAGGGCATGTCCTGCCCAGTTCATGTGCTTTTCAGTTCATGTCCTGCCCAGTTCATGACCAGCTCAGTTCATGTGCTTCTCAGTTCATGTGCTGCCCAGTTCATGTTCTGCCCAGTCCATGTGCTGCTCAGTTCATGTGCTGCCCAGTTCATGTGCTGCTCAGTTCATGTCCTGCCCAGTTCATGTGCTGCTCAGTTCATGTCCTGCCCAGTTCATGACCAGCTCAGTTCATGTCCTGCCCAGTCCATGTGCTGCCCAGCGCATGTGCTGCTCAGTTCATGTCCTGCCCAGTTCATGTTCTGCCCAGTCCATGTGCTGCTCAGTTCATGTGCTGCCCAGTTCATGTGCTGCTCAGTTCATGTCCTGCCCAGTTCATGTGCTGCTCAGTTCATGTCCTGCCCAGTTCCTATTCCGCCCAGTTCTTGTGCTGCCCAGTTCATGTGCTGCCCAGTTCATGTCCTGCCCAGTTCATGTCCTGCCCAGTTCATGTCCTGCTCAGTCCATGTGCTGCCCAGTTCATGTTCTGCCCAGTTCATGACCTGCCCAGTTCATGACCTGCTCAGTTCATGTCCTGCCCATTCCATGTCCTGCCCAGTCCATGTGCTGCTCAGTTCATGTGCTGCTCAGTTCATGTTCTGCCCAGTCCATGTTCTGCCCAGTCCATGTGCTGCTCAGTTCATGTGCTGCCCAGCGCATGTGCTGCTCAGTTCATGTCCTGCCCAGTTCATGTTCTGCCCAGTTCCTATGCCGCCTAGTTCTTGTGCTGCCCAGTTCATGTCCTGCCCAGTTCATGTCCTGCCCAGTCCTGCCCAGTTCATGTGCTGCACAGTTCATGTCCTGCCCAGTTCATGTCCTGCTCAGTTCATGTCCTGCCCAGTCCATGTGCTGCCCAGTTCATGTCCTGCCCAGTTCATGTGCTGCTCATTTCATGTCCTGCCCGGTTCATGTGCTGCTCAGTTTATGTCCTGCCTAGTTCATATCCTGCCCACTTCATGACCTGCTCAGTTCATATCCTGCCCAGTTCATGTCCTGCCCAGTCCATGTGCTGCCCTATTCATGACCTGCCCAGTCCATGTGCTGTTCAGTTCATGTGCTGCCCAGTTCATGTCCTGCCCAGTTCATGTGCTGCCCAGTTCATGTGCTGCCCAGTTCATGTCTTGCCCAGTTCATGTCCTGTCCAGTCCATGTGCTGCCCAGTTCATGTTCTCCCCAGTCCATGTGCTGCCCAGTTCATGACCTGCTCAGTTCATGTCCTGCCCATTCCATGTCCTGCCCCAGTCCATGTGCTGCCCAGCGCATGTGCTGCTCAGTTCATGTGCTGCCCAGTTCATGTTCTGCCCAGTCCATGTGCTGCTCAGTTCATGTGCTGCCCAGTTCATGTGCTGCCCAGTTCATGTGCTTCTCAGTTCATGTGCTGCCCAGTTCATGACCAGCTCAGTTCATGTCCTGCCCAGTCCATGTGCTGCCCAGCGCATGTGCTGCTCAGTTCATGTCCTGCCCAGTTCATGTTCTGCCCAGTCCATGTGCTGCTCAGTTCATGTGCTGCCCAGTTCATGTGCTGCTCAGTTCATGTCCTGCCCAGTTCATGTGCTGCTCAGTTCATGTCCTGCCCAGTTCCTATGCCGCCCAGTTCTTGTGCTGCCCAGTTCATGTGCTGCCCAGTTCATGTCCTGCCCAGTCCTGCCCAGTTTATGTCCTGCTCAGTTCATGTGCTGCCCAGTCCATGTGCTGCCCAGTTCATGTCCTGCCCAGTTCATGTGCCGCTCATTTCATGCCCTGCCCAGTTCATGTGCTTCTCAGTTCATGTCCTGCCCAGTTCATGTGCTGCCCAGTCCATGTCCTGCTCAGTTCATGTCCTGCAAAGTTCATGTGCTGCCCAGTTCATGTCCTGCTCAGTTCATCTCCTGCCCAGTTCATGTGCTGCCCAGTCCATGTGCTGCTCAGTTCATGTCCTGCCCAGTCCATGTGCTGCCCAGTTCATGTCCTGCCCAGTTCATGTCCTGCCAGTTCATATACTGCCCAGTCCATGTCCTGCCCAGTTCATGACCTGCTCAGTTCATATCCTGCTCAGTTCATGTCCTGCCCTGTTCATGACCTGCCCAGTCCATGTGCTGCTCAGTTCATGTCCTGCCCAGTTCATGTCCTGCCCAGTTCATGACCTGCTCAGTTCATATCCTGCCCAGTTCATGACCTGCTCAGTTCATATCCTGCCCAGTTCATGTCCTGCCCAGTCCATGTGCTGCCCTGTTCATGATCTGCCCAGTCCATGTGCTGCTCAGTTCATGCGCTGCCCAGTTCATGTTCTGCCCAGTACATGTCCTGCCCAGTTCATGTCCTGTCCAGTTCATGACCTGCTCAGTTCATATCCTGCCCAGTTCATGTCCTGCTCAGTCCATGTGCTGCCCAGTCCATGTGCTGCCCTGTTCATGTCCTGCCCAGTTCATGTGCTGCTCAGTTCATGTCCTGCCCAGTTCATGTGCTGCCCAGTCCATGTGCTGCCCAGTTCATGTCCTGCCCAGTTCATGTCCTGCCCAGTCCATGTGCTGCCCAGTCCATGTCCTGCCCAGTCCATGTCCTGCCCAGTTCATGTGCTGCCCAGTTCATGTGCTGCTCAGTTCATCTGCTGCCCAGTTCATGACCTGCCCAGTTCATGTCCTGCCCAGTTCATGTCCTGCCCAGTTCATGTCCTGCCCAGTCCATGTCCTGCCCAGTTCATGTCCTGCCAAGTCCATGTCCTGCCCAGTTCATGTCCTGCCCAGTTCATATCCTGCCCAGTTCATGTGCTGCCCAGTTCATGTCCTGCCCAGTTCATGTGCTGTTCAGTTCATGACCTGCCCAGTTCATGTGCTGTTCAGTTCATGTGCTGCCCAGTTCATGTGCTGCCCAGTTCATGTGCTGCTCAGTTCATCTGCTGCCCAGTTCATGACCTGCCCAGTTTATGTCCTGCCCAGTTCATGTGCTGCCCAGTTCATGTCCTGCCCAGTTCATGTGCTGCCCAGTTCATGTCCTGCCCAGTTCATGTGCTGTTCAGTTCATGTGCTGCCCAGTCCATGTCCTGCCCAGTTCATGTCCTGCCAAGTCCATGTCCTGCCCAGTTCATGTCCTGCCCAGTTCATATCCTGCCCAGTTCATGTGCTGCCCAGTTCATGTCCTGCCCAGTTCATGTGCTGTTCAGTTCATGACCTGCCCAGTTCATGTGCTGTTCAGTTCATGTGCTGCCCAGTTCATGTGCTGCCCAGTTCATGTGCTGCTCAGTTCATCTGCTGCCCAGTTCATGACCTGCCCAGTTTATGTCCTGCCCAGTTCATGTGCTGCCCAGTTCATGTCCTGCCCAGTTCATGTGCTGCCCAGTTCATGTCCTGCCCAGTTCATGTGCTGTTCAGTTCATGTGCTGCCCAGTTCATGTGAGTATAAGCTGATTCCATAGCTTACTTCTTCATACGAAGAATTTGAAGTATGGAAGTAAGGCGTATCCATCACTTTCTAGAACACTCTGGAAACTGTCTGTTGTTAGGAACTAAGGTAGACTGAGGAAAATTTACATGTATTTGAAAAGGGCATTGTCAAACATTTCTTATGAAGATACATAGTGACACATTTCTTTTAACTGATGTGTGATCCAGTGCCAGGGAAGATGACATACCTTCAGCTACACATTTCTTTTAACTGAAGCGTGATCCAGTGCCAGGGAAGATGACATACCTTCAGCTACACATTTCTTGTAACTGAAGTGTAATCCAGTGCCTCACTTTGTTATTAATCTGTTATTAAGAGATCTGTAGTTTGTCCGTGTATGGTGCAGTCTCAATCAAACTGATCTGGATGGCTAAAATATGTGAAGATATCCAAGAATCATGATGAGAATCATTTCAGCCGTATGCCAGTAGTTTACCAGTAGTTTGCCAGTCGTTTGTCTGTAGTGAGTCTGTAGTGGGAAAGCTGGTCAGTATGTGAAGCTAACTTTGTTTTACATGTTTATGGTCTGTAGACGTTAACATAATGGAAAAGCATGCATACAGCACTCTGAAAAATAAAGTGTGAAGCCACACATTTGACATCTCAGTATTTCAGTGTCAAATACATGTATACAACTTCTCATTTTTTTGCAGACCATCTATACTTTTGCACTATGCTAAGCTTATTGATGGATTAGCAAGATTATTGCATGTATTGAACAGATGGTATGTAGACTAGATATACGTATATGTGACTAACACCTGTTGAATTCCTCATTTTATACATGTATGTGCAGCTGGGGTAGTGGTCCTGTAATTCCAAGATATTATTCACCTGTTGATCACGGTTCTTTTCAAGCTGCAATACAGTGTACAGAATGGTGATTAGAAGTTCTGTGAAGTTACATTACAGTTGATTTACTGTCGGTCCTTTCATAGCGCGTTTTTTCCATCGTTTGTAGACCTGAAGTTGATCAGTCTCGCCCTGCCCCTCAGCATTATAGAACACCGTCTGATAACCGTTATCAGACACCCACCTACCAGAGGCCTAATGGGAGTGGCTACTCCACAGGCAGGCACCAAGCCCCACCCCACAACGTAAGTCTGCACACTCAAATCTGAACTAGGTAAGGACCACCCTGCTCCTGGGACTCATCAGCTGTGCTGTTCTGTTCCACAACTTGGTTCTGGTATTGTTTTTTCTCTTTTAAATTTTTTTTTTTTGTTTTTTTTGGTGGTGGTGGTCATTTTTTAATGGAAGCGTTGAATACAGGAAATCCACAGAAGAACAACTTGTGCTGGATTTTCATGAGTTTTGTTCGTGTATGTGTGTATTCGTGTGGTGTTAAACATTTGTTCTTGAAATCACCTAGAAAAGCACTGATGTTTAGAACTAATCCGTTCTAAGCAAAGTGTAAGCAAAGTGCTGTGTATAAACTCCTAATCTTTTTCGGCTGTGGCACAGTGGACACAAAACTTCCACCTTTTAACCAAACAATTTCAAAATTGATGGTACTGGTGATTGGGACCACTATCGGGTGTCTACAGCATGTATGTAACAGTCAAGTTAAGTTTAGTAAATTGCCCATTTAAGTCAGGTTTGTTTTGCCAACATGAACCGTCTCTTGAAGTCAAACTCTACTCGAGTGTGGTAACAGATTTTGCGCCAGTAAAAAAAAAAAAAAGAAATGGAAGTAGTCTCATGAACCAGACGCAGCTCTGTGGTGTTTTAATAAAATATTTTATCATTTGGGCCATCCAACGATAAATCCAGATCCATGCAGGAAGCACTGTCATCTGACTAAATACATTATGTGTATTATTCAAAGCCATATTTCGATCAACAGCTCTATTTAATGAAAACCTTTTCGATGTCACATTCTAATGTACATGTGCTATGGATGTGTATGAAGTAAAAATGTTAATATTCAGTAGAGTTTTTATATTGCAGCCATTTTAAGGCACACCAGTTTGATCCTGTTGATATTTTACTGTTCTGGTCGGCTCCACACGAGTTTTATCCTGTTGATATTTTACTGTACTAGTCAGCTCACACGAGTTTGATCCTGTTGATAGTTAACTGTTCTAGTCAGCTCCACAAGAGTTTGATCCTGTTGATAGTTAACTGTTCTAGTCAGCTCCACACGAATTTGATCCTGTTGATATTTTACTGTTCTGGTCGGCTCCACATGAGTTTTATCCTGTTGATATTTTACTGTACTAGTCAGCTCACACGAGTTTGATCCTGTTGATATTTTACTGTACTAGTCAGCTCACACGAGTTTGACCCTGTTGATATTTTACTGTACTAGTCAGCTCACACGAGTTTGATCCTGTTGATAGTTAACTGTTCTAGTCAGCTCCGCAAGAGTTTAATCCTGTTGATGTCTTACCGTATTAGTCAGCTCCACAAGAGTTTGATCCTGTTGATAGTTAACTGTTCTAGTCAGCTCCACAAGAGTTTGATCTTGTTGATATTTTACTTTTCTCCACACAAGTTTGACCCTGTTGATATTTTACTGTACTAGTCAGCTCACACGAGTTTGATCCTGTTGATAGTTAACTGTTCTAGTCAGCTCCACAAGAGTTTGATCCTGTTGATATTTTACTGTACTAGTCAACTCCACCCTAGTTTGATCCTGTTGATATGTTACTGTACTAGTCAGCTCCACACGAATTTGATCCTGTTGATATTTATTTTACTGTTCTGGTCAGCTCCACACGAGTTTAATCCTGTTGATATTTTACTGTACAAGTGAGCTCCACACGAGTGTGATCCTGTTGATATTTTACTGTTCTGGTCAGCTCCACACGAGTTTTATCCTGTTGATATTTTACTGTACTAGTCAGCTCCACACGAATTTGATCCTGTTGATATTTTACTGTTCTGGTCAGCTCCACACGAGTTTAATCCTGTTGATATTTTTAGTCAGCTCCACACGAGTGTGATCCTGTTGATATTTTACTGTTCTGGTCAGCTCCACACGAGTTTGATCCTGTTGATATTTTACTGTACTAGTCAGCTCCACATGAGTTTGATCCTGTCGACATTTTACTGTTCTGGCCAGCTCCAAACAGGTTTGATCCTGTTGATATTTTACTACACTAGTCAGCTCCACACGTGTTTGATCCTGTTGATATTTTCTGTTCTGGTCAGCTCCACACGAGTTTGATCCTGTTGATATTTTACTGTACTAGTCAGCTCCACATGAGTTTGATCCTGTTGATATTTTACTGTTCTGGTCAGCTCCACACGAGTGTGGTCCTGTTGACATTTTACTGTACATGTTGTCTTTACATGATGTTTCATCTTCATGACATTTTTCCATTGCAGCCAGCTTCCAGTCAGGCCCCCGCCGTTCACAGACCTGTATACGCTTGGAGCCATTTCCAGCCAGTCAAACCCTCAGCATCTCCTGCCAGCCAATCAAACAACAGCACCATGGGAAGCTCACACTCGGAGATCACGCATCATGTGATCAGTGCCTCGGGACGTCACGAGAAGTGGACTGAACTCTGACAGAAAAACCAACAATATGCAAATTTTTGTACCAAAGCCGTAATTGGGGCATTGTGTGCTCTCCTTGTTCTGTTTCAGGCTGTCTTGATGCAGTGTGTTTTTGTTTAATAGATCACATTTTTGAACTAGTATAGTTGTGCACTTTAAAGCTTGTTTTGTCACTCAAGATAAATGCTACCCTGAAGTACATTATTAATTGGTGCATATATTTTAACTAACTCTAAACAGAGATAATGCCAAAAGTAGGTGTGGCAAAATCTTGAAGAAAAAAAAAACCAGAATCAGTGACACAAACATGTAGGTGTAGTTTTCACCGTTCCTCTTTTACTATTTAAGACTTGTTTTTTTTTTAAGCAGAGATGAATTTCTGTTGAACTAAGTTCGCTGCTTAAAAGCCACGGAATCACTATGATGCCAGTATAAATATGAATGCTGTAGGAGTGGACAGACTTTTTGTAACTTTCTTGCAACTTCTCTGACTGAACTAACATTAAAATGTGCAGGGGATCTGTTTTCAGCATTCATCTCTGCTAAAACTGTGCGAGGTATGAGGAAAATACAATGGTATATATGAGATTTGTGTTATATATGCTGAAATACAGGTGTACATACAGGTGTGATTTGCATTAGATCATCTACATTAATAGAAAACTGTATAAATCAGGAAACAGTACATGTGATTGGTATTAGGTAAGCTAAGTTTGAGGAAAACATACTGCACTGTCTATATGATGAGGAAACAGTACATGTGATTTGTATTAGGTAAGCTAAGTTTGAGGGAAAACATACTGCACTGTCTATATGATGAGGAAACAGTACATGTGATTTGTATTAGGTAAGCTAAGTTTGAGGAAAACATGCTGCACTGTCTATACGTATGAGGAAACAGCACGTGATTTGTATTAGGTAAGCTAAGTTTGAGGAAAACATGCTGCACTGTTTATATGATGAGGAAACAGTACATATGATTTGTATTAGGTAAGCTAAGTTTGAGGAAAACATGCTGCACTGTCTATACGTATGAGGAAACAGCACATGTGATTTGTATTAGGTAAGCTAAGTTTGAGGAAAACATGCTGCACTGTTTATATGATGAGGAAACAGTACATGTGATTTGTATTAGGTAAGCTAAGTTTGAGGAAAACATGCTGCACTGTCTATACATATGAGGAAACAGTACATGTGATTTGTATTAGGTAAGCTAAGTTTGAGGAAAACATGCTGCACTGTTTATATGATGAGGAAACAGTACATGTGATTTGTATTAGGTAAGCTAAGTTTGAGGAAAACATGCTGCACTGTCTATAGGTATGAGGAAACAGCACATGTGATTGGTATTAGGTAAGCTAAGTTTGAGGAAAACATACTGCACTGTCTATACGTATGAGGAAACGGCACATGTGATTTGTATTAGGTAAGCTAAGTTTGAGGAAACAGTACATGTGATTTGTATTAGGTAAGCTAAGTTTGAGGAAACAGTACATGTGATTACTACTTCGTAAAGCTGAAAGTACATGGACATTTAGGTAAGAGGAAATATTACATGTATACCATTTGCACTACGATCTTGCTGCACAAATCATTCAGTGATGTTATTGATATGGTAACAAGCTGTGAAAAGTTGTTTCACTTTATCGCCAGTTAATTAATAAACCTTCTCAATGTTTGCAACTGCACAAAATGTGTTAGATGAATACAATTCAGTGTCAACCCTCTAATGAAAAAACCTTCATTGCAAATTGGAATTTTTCAAATAATTAATTGTGTACATATACCTGTGATTTGCTGGCCAAACCTGCTCTGTCAACTTCTTGAATAACGTTTGTTGTCTCATGTGTGCTGCATTTGTTAATTATTTTTGATTCTTTATTTGTGTAAATATTTTTCCTGAATCAGCAGGTAATCCAAGAGTTCAAAACTCAAAAAATCATGTTTGTATATAGTTTTAGTACATAGGTTTTTCTTTTTTTTGATAAAAATATTTATTATTGTTATTCCTAACCTTTTTATATTTACATTTTGCTATGAATATTTATTTTGTAGTTAACATTTAGAGTGTATATTAACTTTTTGGTGCATTTTTTTTTAGTTGAACTGTTGTTGCAAAGAAATTGGAATTCTGTTTCTGCATGGGGCTCCTGTATCATATTCTATGTTCTTCCTTGGGGGTGGGGAATAGTTGTGGGTAAAGCAGGAGGTGTGATAGGGGGGAGAAATTCCACAAAAGATTTAACTTTGGAGGGACAGTTCTAAAGCAAACTGTTTTTCACTTTCACTGGACTAGGGCATCATAAATAAAAGCTGATAAATGATATTTCAGACTTTGATATTTACAAATGGTAACCATATTGTGTTTGTGAAGCAGAAGTTGTCATGTTCCTCAAAGAACATGCAAATGGTATTAATCCAGGCTCAGCGATGTTGAACACATGTACATGTACACACTTAAGTACTTCAAAGATTATTGATGCCATTATTGATTATTGGAAAAGAAAAGCAATTTCTTGCTTTATCTTAAAATTGTAATCGAAATTAAACTATTTAATATTTGCATCAGTGGAATTTGACCACTCATTCTGTCATGTGAAAATTATAATTTCTGCCAAGTTTGAATGCCCAGCTTCATATATTCTGCTTGGCCCCAGGATCAGAAATTGTCCTCAGCCTAGTCTTAACATGAGGTATTATTCCCTAGCATGTATTTGAACATAAACTGAAACAGTACTATTTTGTCATGCAAGTACAAGACAACTCTTAGGATTATAAAAGTGAAAAAAAATCCTTAGTCATAAATTTAGTATTATAAAGTGTTTTGAAATGAAGACTAAGTCTGATTCAATTCCAAGATATGTACAGCTTTTTTCTGCCTGGATTTCAGCCCAATATAGCCTTATGAATCAGGCCCTGTAAGATGGCATGCATGTTTTTGCTGGGGCAGGTCTGTAGTCCCTTTCGTGATAGTAATTATGGTTGATTTGTTTTCTGACTGTCTAACCCTTATTTCACAATATTAACTGTGAATACATGTCACCAGTAACAAACTCTACTGGTAGTAAGTTGCAGGTTAGATCTGAGATCTGTTTCATTCTTCCCAGCTTAACTTTCACAAATGTAATGTAGAGGCTAAGTTCGGAGCATGGCCAACCGATCTCAGAGCTAGTTGCATTTGCATGTAATACCATGTTAATCTTATAAGGAGGTACCTTGCATATAAGTATCTTTACACCATCGTCTATTTATGATTTTACTACCACTTGTGCAAATAACCATGCTTGGCATCAAATGTCGCGTATTCTATGCAATACTAAATCAGCAGTTGCCATATAGTCGTGTAGTGCGTACGTTCAGTGGTTCTGCCATGTTATATATGAAGCGCATTTGAATGCCGTTAAGTAACTGTCGTGTGTGCTTCAAACCAAGAATGATACGGTATTGAATAGGGGTGATTGGGCTGATAATGAAAGGGCATTCAAGCAAAATTTTCTGCGATCACTCCGCATTGCTACGTAGTAGGTTAGAGTTTTCGTTTGACACAACGAAATATATAGTGCCTTTTGATACAGTTTCGGTTTCAGAGTTGACATTTACGTTTATTGGCTTCACACATTTTGGCCCAAAGCTGCTGCTGCGATGGGCGTAGTAGCTCAGCCTTTTCCCCTTGCACATGCTACTTGTAAGCTGTGATTTCTAGGCTGTTGCGCAGAAGTGCCTATGGACTTTGTTTTACAAGCACAGCTGTATACAGAAAATATACCTGTTACAGAAAAAGAATAAAGGTGTACACAAAACGACCGGCTTGTTTTAGGCTGCGGTGCCCCCAGGACATTTTGACAAATTAGTGTCAAATTGTTAGATTGCTCGTTCTTATACCATGCTACATGTATTATCATAGGCCATTTGAAAACCTATAGGCTATGTATAAGCACGGGCGATCTACTAATTTAATACAAGGGCTTGTGTCTTCAGGTCTTTGTGTTATCCCTGGCACCTTTTTGTCTGGTGACTGTTTGTCAATGTATATGCAGGACTTCAGTCGAGTACCTGGGAGAAAATCGGGCATTTTCTTCATTTATATGATTGACATTTATGTCCAAGCGCGGAATCCATTTACAGCACAAACTCCATAGTTGCGTTTGAAAGTGTAAGATGTAACGGTATATTTGGTGGAAATGTGGCTTATTTTTTAAACTATGCACCATGTCTGTCTTCATGTTTTCATATTGGAAAGTAGAACTGGGGAATCGCATATGTTACCCATTTTGGGCTACTATGCGCATACCCTTACGGCGTCTTAAGATGAATTCCAAGTCTTCTAAGTTCCGAGGTTGAACACGGTGCAAAAATGGCGGGTTCCATTTGTACAGGCGTTTGTACGTACACGTTTGTTTGTATTAAAAGTCATTATGTTTAACTAGATGTTTTGTTGTCTGTTTACTGTTCTTAGAGCATTATTATCGAAGATCCAGCTAGATACAAATATCACGGGGAACTCAAGATAAAAGCTTAGGCTTTCGGCATGGTGGAGTGGAACCTAAAGATGTAAAGCAGTTCCTAGTGAGGCTTGGAAAATATACAGTATACACTGTATCAGGATGTATAATCTTGGTGATAATATGCAAAGTAGCTCTAAATCCCCCGTCTCAGTCCGGTTTTCCCCACGATTTCCCTTTTGTTGGTTGGGCCTTCATGAGTATATCCTACGGCCCGCTCGCAAGTCATACTTGTATTTAGACGATTTTTTGTCAAAGGACGGCGGTATATGCCGGGAGAACCGATTTCCTTTACCGGTAAAACTGAAAACCAACGTATCGGTGAAAAAAATCTTAAACTACATAAACCAAGAAGGTCGCACGTTCAAATCCAGTTCTCGCGGATATTGCTTTGTAAGTTTTTCTGGTAGTTTGTTAAGCCCAGTTGTCAGGCCAGGGCTCTGCCTGTTTCCTGTACTCATAATTTATTAACCGACTCGGCGCCATATTAACAAAGCATGACAAAAAACAGAATCCACATCAAAATAAAAAGTAGACTATAGGAATTGTAAACACTTCATACCATCATGTGGTAGTGTCTGATCTAACAGGGATTACTGGCACAAGGCGTGTTTTTCACAAAAGATGTCATAACTACCATTATGGACATGAGTAGGCCTACCATTTGCAGCTAAGGAAGCCATAGACGAAGACATGGAATTACCACCAGCACCTTTTGTCTTTATTATCATAAGATTTGTTTGATACAGGGGTAGTATTTGTTAAACATGTTAAAATTGGCTTCAAACATACAGAGTAAGTTATGAAAGCACAAATATACCTTGTTGACATGGGAAGAAAATCTGAAGCATGTTAAAACAGCTTTTAGGCCCAGTAAATAGCCTCGCATATAAACCACGTTGAGAATAAATACATCATTGATGACCAGTCTTAAGTTTTACTAAATTTATAGTCTGGTAACATTTTGATGATACTTTTTAAAGCCACTCTCTTCATCCAATACGTTACCCGTATATAGGTCTAATCTACACTGTGAATAATCCCAGTACAGTCTTGTAGATGACAACTCCATGTATGTTTGCACGCCCAACTACACCTGTTTTCCAGTTCAGTTAACGACTGAGAGATCTACATTGCTCACAATCTCGTACGGCGAAAACACTGACAGAGATTCATGCAGGTCGACATGAAATGAAGTGTTGACTGATGAACATGCAGACGGACTTGATTGACTAAACTGGCAGATATATTATTGTTGGATTCTTTGAACAGGGATAATGACTGGGATTGAATTGATTCACAATATGGGCTTACATAAGGCTGACGGATTGTTTTGGCAGGGACAATGACAGAGGAATTAAATTAATTTAAGTGATTGACATATTTAGTTGGCAAGTTGTCTTGATCTGTAGTTCACAGACCGGTCTAAGCAGTGGATACCAAAGATACAAGTAAGTATGACTAGGAATTTCGTAAGGTATAGGGCTTTCAAACTGTGCCCTGGCCAGAATAAGAGTTATAATTATCAGACGTATAAGAATTATATACAGAAAAGATGTCTTTTAGGTGCTGCTAAACATTTTTGTTACAAACATTGATTAAAAATATTATTTACCAATTAATACATTTAAATATACATTTTCAAATCAAGTGTTCAATTTATTTACATTTCTGTCCCGTATTTACACAATTGGCAGTCGCTTAAAGAGTTTCCTAAACAGCAAAGGTTTCTTCTTCTCAGTCCTGACGTCCTCACCATCCGGGCGTCTGGAGCGCTTCTTGAAAATTCTCTTCACAAGTGATTTCTTTTTGGCCTTTGGAGCTGTAAGTTATAAAAACATATATCAGACTGAATCAGTTCCTTCATTCGCAAGCTTTGTAATATTCGTAAAATATATGAAATGCATGTTCATATAAACACACCATATAAACAGTGTTTTCTAGTTCGTTTATAGAGGACTGTAGGATATTGCTATCACAACTTGACAATATCTACCGTTTTTCATCAGAAAATATTTACTCGCGTCTCATTAATCGCATGTGTCATAATTACAGTCTTACCTTCAGCCTCTTTGTTGTTGTCATCATCCGGGAACCTCACGCTAACGTCATCAAGGGGAATTTCCTGAAAAAAATCGAGGCGTTCATGAGGTTTGATAAGACTTGAGAATGAGATATACAGCTAGACATGTAATCATCGCTCGCTTAAAGCGTTTTGAACATGAGTTTTCCCGGCAGACCTAAACCAATCAACCTAAACCCAATTTAGATTTTTCTAAAATATATGCCCTTCAGTCTCCCAAGCACATTCTCCGCTTATCTCATATATATATGCTTATTAAAATTCAACTGTAACTGTTTCGTAAATCGTTATTTTAAGCGAAAAATATGGTGTTATAAGACTCTATATAGACCATTGTGAAAGACCTTGTGCCCAGCCTCTGTACATATTCTATACATATTCAGAAAGTGATTGCGATGTAGATCCCTGTAGCACATTATAGTCTGCATTAACAGAGTAACGTTGTATAAACACTGTATGAGCTCACCTCCATATCGCTGTAACAGTCCTGGAAACTGACCGACGCTTCTGTGGACTGGACACTGGCTGACTCGTCTGTGGACTGGACACCGACTGGCCCCTCTGTGGAGTGGACACTCACGGATGAACCAGCGCAGTCCTCAGAGGGGGTTTCTTCTATGGGGCAGAATAATACAGTGCACACATTAAACCTATACTTCTATACACATAAACAGCGACAGTTTGCCCGAAAATAAACACGTAGACAGATATATGCGTGTAGCACCAGATGTTTCAAATTGCTGAAAACCAGGAAGAAACTAAGCGAATTAAATGCGAAAATTAATACGGTCTAATGACTGGCATGTCAAACCCTTCGCTGTAGTCACCGCTACGTTTATAATCTATATCAGTCAGTAGTTATACGGCGTTATAATTTGGAAGTTTTCCGTTTTCTGGTTAAAAACTGGAACGTCTGGTTGAAATATGTACTGTAATTTTCCTATAAATAATTTTAATGAGCATATTCTGTGACGCACAAGAAGACTTACTGCATGGAAGTTAAACCCTTTTGCACATTTAAAATTATGTTTAACACAGTTAATCTTCTGGTGGTGAGGAAAACGTGTAAAAAACTCAAATCACACACAGGAAAACGCATTTAACCAATTGCAGAAAGCGGCTTTACGTCTGAAGTGTGAGGTCATGGAGGTGCCTATATACTGTTTTGAAAACACCGTTTCTTATACAGAGATATGTGACATAAGTATTTGTACATGTATATAGATAACAGCTTTTGCTTTTTTCAGAAATTGAATTCAATATTTTACTACTTTTTATTGTAATCATTGTTATGTCTATTACATGGAACTGGCATGAAATATCTTTATAACTGAATGCCCAGAATTTAGAATTAAGCCAAGGACATCATGTCCGCCAAACAAGTTATAAAGTAATGTTGCAGTTATTGTTTTTGCATGCCTCTCTAGCTCTCTACATGTATCACGGATCTGTACTCACGTTCGGCTTCAGCAGCCAGTCGGCAAAACTCGAGTAATTCCGTAATCTTCTCGTCGACTTTCCGGTCTATGTACTTATCGAGCTGCTCTTTGATTTTCTCCATGGGCACGGGTTCGGCGCCATACACCTGGTCTACAGAGACTAGAACCTGCTTCAGGATCTGTCTCACGATTTCTACCTGCACGTGGTCAGTCTGGAAGTCTGAGGGGAAAATGTACAAATTAAGCATTTCATGAAATATAACTTCGATCATCGTACTTAACTGATCATACACCTCGCCAAGATATATGTAATTGAAGCAGTTCATAGAGAGATTTAACTGATTTGCTACCATATATTTTATTGCATGATGGCGGTTTTGTATTAATGACAAACTTTTAGATGTGCGATTATAATATTGCAATTCATGCTACTTCTACAAGTATTTAAACGATTTCAGAGAAGAGAGACAAATAAATAAAACTAATTTTCAATAGTTTATAACGTGTATTTTATGTAATTTGAACAGATCCTCCGCATTTTATCACCCAAATTGTAACTTGAGAAATGCGAAGTATAAAGTTGACCGTGGAAACTTACATGTCGTCAGACGCCGGAACCACTGCTGGATTTTATCTCGGGTAATACCTGTGTAAAAAATCATTATGTGATCAAACCGTTGTGAATTACGAATGATTTTACGTGCAACGGAATGTTTATACTCTTCCGTATTATTGTTTGGGTTTTTACACTCCTGTATTGCCATACATGTGCTATATAGGGCTGTATATGTGTGTTTATATCCATATCGCATGCAGAATATTTATAAATACGGAATTACATTAAAACCAGTTTCACACAGAAGTGTTTGAAAATAGTGGATCGCTCCCTATAGAAAGCCACGCACCAACATAGTACAGGATCTGTACTTGACTGTTTCTAACCACACAATATTTGAAGTGAAGTAACATACAGATACGTGTACATGTATGCATAGGTTATGCATAGAGTCCATAGCCTCCTGCCTTGTCGAAAATCATTGAGAAATAGTATCCTATTACTCACTAGAAATCTTGATATGATGAATTTACACCATGGAAGAACATTCAGTTCACTTACCTAAACAAGACATCCTCGATTTTCGGTAAATTATGTCGTCTAAATCGCAAACTGTTTACACTAAGGCAAATATGAAAGCTGAGTAAAGCTTTATTCTGGAACGTGATTGTCTACGTCACTATTTGTTATGTCATAATAGCACGCTGTGTGATGTCACACGAGTCACGTGCTTTCTTTAAAGTTCCTACAACACCGGTGTTGGCATCACAGTAGAAACTGCTACACTGTAACGTTGTAGATGTTGCGCTACAATCCATTTCTGACGTTATAATGATTGAAGGGGCGCGCTTTTTTTAATGTATATCATGACCAAACTTTAAGCCTATTATTATTTGCTTTAAGTTATTTGATGTAATTGACTAAATTCCCATTATCCTTGAAATACCCTATATTTTAAGCGAAACCAGGTGTTTATTTTTTATATGGCTGTGTTAGAATTTAGGACAGAACCAAAGTACGCTTAATGGTTAGTCATTGTAAATCTGGTACATTGGCTGTCATTGCTCACCTTCATTATTGATTTGGAAGTTTTTATCTTGTTGGTACGTGATTTTCAAATGGACAGTTCATTTATCGGTTTATGTGTGTAAGTCACAGGCCTGGAAAGTGGTATTTGTGTATGACGAAAGACTTAAAACTGAGCAGAGTAAAATTAGACCGTGAACCATTGTGACAGTACGAAGTGGAAAAGTGAACTGGACTTTTAGTTGGGGTATATATATGGCATGGAGGCCTGCACGTAACATCTGCGGAAAGTTAGTAAGGGATATACCAAAGGGAAGTGGTATATTTCGGACGCTGCGATTCCCACCATACATTAAACTGACCGCCATCGTCAACGGTTTAAAATTCTTGTAAAAATGTTCAACCTTTTCATCCTCTAAAGCAGATTTTTAGTGTTATTTATGCAGGTAATTATTAATGAAATAATTTGTTTGTGTCACAAAAGATGCAATTTTTGTGTACACCCTATAGTTCTTTCAGAATGTTTTCAAAATACTGATTGCAAAAACCGGTTGAAAAGTTATGGTATGTAGTTAAATAAGTCAGCGTGACCACGTGCTCAAATCAAGTCCTCGTGCGTTCCTGGCCGTGAAGCTTTTTAAATTGCCTGTATTTTATCTGGTAAGGTCCGATGGTTTCCTCGTACTGCACCCTAAGCTGATCGGCATCATATTAGTATATTCTTCTTGAGCACGACGAAAACTCCAATCTAGGCCTACTTCAAGATACAAGAGTTATTGGAAAAGAGTTAGGAACGCTGAAGTCCTCACCTCACTATCAGGCAGTACATATATACTTATTTTGATTGGTGTTTTACGCCGTACTGAAAAATAATTTACTTATACTATGGCGGCCAGCATTATTGTGGGAGGAAACAGGGCATTACCACGCACGGCCGAAGAGGAAGCCAACATAGGCATGAGCTGGACTTGAACTGACAGCGACCGCATTGGTGAGAGGCTCTTGTGTCATGCCTCGGCCACAGAGGATCCCAGTACAAGTATACAACGCTTTACAACGATACTGCCGAACAATTAAAGACCTGAGAAATAAAACGTTTCAGAACAGTCCATCAGTCAATTAATTTACGGCTGTATAACTGTACTAAAAATCAAAGATTAGATTTATCTACACAAAACTGATACAATAAGAGTAATTATGTGTATAACAACAGTCTTTACAATGGTGAAATAGGATGACAAAAATGTTTTTGTTACATGTTTTCCATGAGTTTAGCGTGACGTCAGCACCTACATGTATGCCTTTGACGTCCAAACATTGAAGCGTCGAAAAGGAGGTGCAGTGTTCTACACAACGTTACACAACTGTTTATGATGACGTAACAAACAGTGACGTAGACAACCACGTTCCAGTAAAGCTTCACGTAGCTTTCACATTTGGTTTTGCGTAAACAGTTTGCAAGCGAGGCAAACAAATTGACCGAAAATCAAGAATGTCTTGTTTAGGTAAGTGAACTGAATATTATCCCTTGTTGTGAATTAGTCATACATCAAAATAGGCCTATTCACAGACAAGATTTCCTGTGAAATGTACGTTAATGTTTCTCAGTTTCATTTACAATTTAAAGTCTTAGGCTATGGCATATAAACCTGCGTTATTTCACTCAAAGTATCACAGTGACCAGTGTTCAAAAGTGTATTAGCAGTCAAGAGCGGTATTAACTTGTCTGTACTAAAATCACATTAGTATTTTGTAAGGCCAAGACTGGTATTGAGATTTAAGCCTAGCTTAGCTTTTAATACACGTTTGAACAATTAGGCATTAAAATCTTAGTATTCCAGTCGGTGGTAATAAAGTGATCGACTCCACTAAAGTAGTATACATACATTAGGATGCAAACATCAGGCCAGTGTTGTAAACATATCCATTCAGTGCGATTTTTGATTTAACTATATCCAGCTAAAAATAGATTTAATTCTTTGTAACCTGCATATATTATTCACATCTTCCTCTCTGGTCGTACATGTACATGGGATGGTCTGGTAGCATCCTGTGGATGGATGGCCGTGAGTTTTCGTTGGGTTCTGCCTCGTTTCCTTCCACCATACAAGCATAATGCTGGCCGCCGTCGTATAAGTGAGATATTCTCAACTACAACGTAAAACGCCAATCAAATAAATAAATAACTGAATATTCATATTCATATGTGGACCAAATTTGGCTAAACGAGGGCGTCTCCAAAAACATAACGGTTAATCCACGGGTACCAATACGATGGAAAGATGACATTTTGTTATACTCGTGAAATTGTTTGTAGCTCATAATAATTCACTTATATCATATTTTTATAGGAATAACCAGAGATAAAATCCAACAGTGGTTCCAAGGTCTGAAGACATGTGAGTTTCCAGGGGCACCAATATATTTCACAGTTTTCAAGTCATGCATAGTTTGTCTTTTTATTTGTAAAAGAACAGAGGCCTCTGTCTAATATACATATACAATTACAGAAGGGTTATCAGATATTTGTTTTTATTTATTTTTATCTCCATCAATCTTGAAATATAGAAGATGAATACCAGTTAATGAATCGTGTGCTTTATAAGTTAAAAAAATATTCATAACTCATAAATTGTACAATTTAAATCTCTTCATGAACATATAAAATTATTTTCGCGAGACCTGTCTGCGCATTCATGTACAATTGTCAAATTCAATAATTTAAAGATTTGTTAAGAGCTTTTAAAATGTTTCTTATCTCTCAGACTTCCAGACTGACCACGTACAGGTAGAAATCGTGAGACAGATCCTGAAGCAGGTTCTAGTCTCTGTAGACCAGGTGTATGGCGCCGAACCCGTGCCCATGGAGAAAATCAAAGAGCAGCTCGATAAGTACATAGACCGGAAAGTCGACGAGAAGATTACGGAATTACTCGAGTTTTGCCGACTGGCTGCTGAAGCCAAACGTGAGTTCAAATCTAGAGCTGTATGCAATTAGAGTATCATCATTCGTTGTTACCTTTAGGGCATTTAGTAGGGGTAGGGACTCTTAATTAAAATTAAGAAAATGAATTTTCTTAATTTAATTAGAAAATACAAGTTTGGAGCGTCTTTCAATATAAAACCAGATGAATGTAACAAAGAAAATGGATTATAAGAAAACACAAGACAATGAAAATTGAGTTTCTGAAGAAAAAAAAAACAAAGCAAAAAAACCCAGGTTTTATGTAGATGTATAATTATATATACATGCCATGAACTACATTGCCTTAGGAGCAATATATATCTCCGCATAAGCTAGAATGCCTTCAGAACAATATATATCTCCACATAAGCTACATTGCCTTCAGAGCAATATATACATCAGCATATATCAGCATAAGATTACAGAGCAATATGCACCTGCATTAACTCGCTGTACAAAAGCCGCTTTCTGCCATTGGTCAAATGCGTATTCCTGTGATACGGCTCTTTTCCCTCTAACAGTCTTTTATTAAGTAAACATCATTTATTAATTGTTGTTTTACGCCGTGCTCAAGAACATTTCACTTATGAGTTGCGATCACATTGGGGGTAGGCTCCTGGGTCATTTCCGCGGCCAGGGAGGTTCCTCCACTTTTTAACTAGGAAGCGAAAGATTTGAGCAGCAAATTTCAGAGCCATGTAATTACTGACTGGTTAGTTTGTCAACGTAATTATACAGCATGTATATAAGAGACAGACTTTGAACTACCAGTAATTAGACCTCATTAATTTCGCCATTTAATTTGGCTAATATCTTCCTGGATTTCATGCAGGTTTTAAACGCGCATGCTTTTTGGGGAACTGTTGATGTGTATATAAAGTATACTGTATAGGCCCAATGTACGCATTGTACTGTACTGTCCATTACAGTGAACCCTCCAGAAGAGATCTCTGCTCAGGTCAGCGCTGGTCCGTCAGTCAGTGTCCAGCCTGCAGACGGGACACCCAGCGTCCAGTCCACAGACCAGTCAGCCCGTGTCCAGTCCACAGACGAGTCAGTCAGTGTTCGGTCCACAGACGAATCACCCAGTTTCCAGGACTGTTACAGCGATATGGAGGTGAGCTCATACATTCTATATACACTGTGCATGCACCGTTACTGAGTTAATACAGGCTATAACCAATTATACATGGAGGTCAAAACGGACAGGATGTTTAAAACATAAGACGTGAAATTGTCCAGTTTTCCTGAATATACCTGTCTCTGTATACACTATATACGCAGAGGAAGATGGGCATTGAAAGATACAGGCTGGGTGCTCAACTTTTTCGCTTGTTCTAGTCTTTTTACAGCACAACAACGCCCCCCACCCTCCCCCAATATATATATATATATATATATATATATATATATATATATATATATATATATATATATATATATATATACTTGCTGGATATATAGAATGTTGTATAGTTAGAATACATTCGGGTCAGGGATGAATTTGAATATCATCATGTATAAGCGAAGAAATTATACTTGCTGGATTAGGTCTGTCAATGAAGCCGATGTATCAAAACGTTTCTTTCATGCGTTGATGTCATGTCTGTATGAATATCTGCACCATATGTATGCATATATATATTCTATATACTTTCACGAACATCGTCATTTCTTCAGGGAATTCCCCTTGATGACGTAAGCGTGGCGGTCCCAGATGATGACAACAAAGAATCTGAAGGTAAGATTTTTATCTTGACTCAACTGACACCTGAATAAATAAATATTATATTATACTTTCTTGACTCAACTGACACCTGAATAAATAAATATTATATTTATAAGTGAAAAGATTACCTCATGAAAAAGGAGGGTCTAATGCTATGCCGATGTAGACCGCTAACCGAATAAACGAACGCAATATGTGTATTTGTAAATGTCGTATTTCTGTGTAGATGTATTTCATATTTTTCAAATTATTACAAACCAAAAAAAAAAATAAATTGTTCATGTTAAATGTTTTAAAATTTACAGTTGCAAAGACCAAAGAGAAATCCCTTATGAAGCGACTTTTCAAGAAGCGCTCCAGACGCTCGGATAGTGAGGACGTCAGGACTGAGAAGAAACCTCTGTTGTTTAGAAAACTCTTCAAACGACTGCCAATTGTTTAAATATGGGACTCAGTGAAACTAACTTTAACATCTGACTCAAAGATGTGTACATTTAAATGGGATATTTTTTACAAAAGCATTTATTAGCGCTTGTATTTCACAACTCTAAAGGTATTTTTTTATATAATCGTATCTAAGTATTCTCATTAGAACAGTATTCAGTTTGAAATAACGATCTTCAGTATGATAGCTCAACGTTTATCAAAATTTAGTGTCATACGATAGTTACTTGTGGTGTCGATTCATCGAAGCATTTAGTCAGCTATAGATGGATCTCAGTCACTATCCCTGTAGAAACAATCTTTCTGTAATATATCTACCAGTTCAGTCATACAATTAGTTATCTCAGTCACCGTCATTGTCAAAATAATTTGTCAGCGATATATCTGCCAGTTCAGTCAAGGGGGTCAGTCTACCAGTTCATCAGCCTGCACATCAGTTTGTGTCGTCCTACATGAATCTCTGTCAGTGTTATCGCCGTGCAAGGCTTTGGGCAGAGCAGATCTCTCTGTCATTCACTGAACTGGAATACAGGTACACAGGTATACCGTGATCTGGAAAGATTTTATGAGTTGATGATAACTACATGTCTATGACTGGTCTTTTACAGATTAGATCTATGTACAGACATATATCAGTTGACAAGAATGCCTTTATGTGTCACACAAATCATGGTATAGTAAACTTCGAGACTTCATGATTGATATATTCGCTCTCCACAATAGTTTATATGTGGAGACTTATATGGGCTTATCTGCTATGCTAATAACATTGTTTTTATATGGCCTACATACTGTACCCTATGCTGACCTTGTATAAGCCTATGTTCATGTATTTAGAAATATACATCTAAGTATAAATGAATAGGCCCTAGTGCCATAGCAGTTATATTCGAAACCAGTCATAATATGTTTAACAAATGCTACTTCTGTATCAACCAATACTATTTATCATAATAAAGACAAAGTGCTTTTGGCAATCCTATAATTTCGTTTGTTATTTTCTGTTCATATATAGCAGAAAATTTACTCATTATTGGACAGTCATCAAACGCTGTATTGGTGAGCTGATTTATGTTTGGACAGTGGTGAAATGTTGAACCCCAGAACGGATCGCGTGTGGGGGTAGCGGGGTGGGTGGGGGTAGGTTGTGAATTTCTGAACTTTTTGTTTGCTGACAGAGATGAAAAGTTTTATCTCTGAACGAGTTGAATGTTAACTGGAGAGTTCTGAAAGGTTATTTACCTATAAACTAATAAATTGTCGGGTACTTGTGAAGCATTGTATGCGTGAACTAGAGTCACTTTCAATACCAGTCATTACCAATTGGACCAGACACTATGCCATCGTATACCAGTCATTACCATTAGGCCAGACACTATATCATCGTATACCAGTCATTACCATTAGGCCAGACACTATATCATCGTATACCAGTCATTACCATTAGGCCAGACACTATACCATCGTATACCAGTCATTACCATTAGGCCAGACACTATACCATCGTATACCAGTCATTACCATTAGGCCAGACACTATTAGATAGTTTAAATTAGGTAATATGATTAGTTTTTATCTTAATTTTAATACAAGCTATAACTGACATCTGTCTCAAAATTTACACTGTTTTTCTATGAGTCGGTGTAAAAATTTAGCAGAGAATGGAGAACCCCCCCGCCCTCCTCCATCCCTGCTTGAAGTAGACAGTTGTTCACTCATGCCTTTGCGATCACGATGTTGTGGGTAAGCTGGTAACGTAGATGTAATGCTCACGCAAAGCAAGAGAGCTATTGACTGTCTGTCTGGCTTGGAACCCAGTTGCCTCTGAGCGGGAAAATGTACTCCATCACTGTACAGTTATCCATTTAAAAAGCAAGTACTTTGACTATAGTTTTTCATGACACCTAGAATTGTTTTTTGTATCTAGTGTGTATACATTTACAACACTCATCACTGGTGGAAAATTCCAAATCTGTCATTAGAAGTTATAGTCTTTTTGGTTTCAAAGCATTTACGCTAAGAGATGATTTGTTATGTGTTTAATGTATACAAGCTGTAACCCCCGCCATACATGATGTAGTTGTCTCTTGTTTGTATGCCTTTGGACCAGTTGGTCTTGTGCAACAAAGTATTATTATTAAACGGTCGCTGTGAGTTCAAAACCAGCTCATGCTGTCTTCCTCTCCGGCCGTACGTGGGAAGATCTGCCAGCAACCTGCGGATGGTCGTGGGTTTCCCCCGGGCTCAGCCCGGTTTCCAGCCACCACAATGCTGGCCGCCGTCGTATAAGTGAAATATTCTTGAGTACGGCGTAAAACACCAATCAAAAAAAAAAATAAAAATAAAAAATTATTATTAAACATATGTCATAACCTTTTCCGTAAAACTGCTGACAGAGAGACGGACATTTAGCAATAGTGAAGAATGCCGGACCCGGATACGGGTCAGGATGACTCCAACATATATTAGAGTTGTGCATTTTCACAAGGACAAAGTTTCATCTGTGCTTAACTTCTTTACGGTATTGCACAAGGCTGAAAAATTCAAAAGTTCCTTGACCCAGCCACAAGTAGACCCGGATCACCACAGCAGTTAAATTGATTGGTGCTTGTACCCAAGAGTTACCAAAAGACGTGAATAACATTTATCCTAAAAATGCTGAACAATCGTTAAAACATTTTCTCAACAAGCAGACGGATCCAAATCCCCATCACATTTTAACTACTGACAGACAAACAGACAGATAGACAGACAAACATACAGACGGTCAGACAACTCCGCCAAAACCATATCCCCCGGTGGCAGAGGTGGTAAATCCATTTTTGTATATTGGATGTAAACTTATAAAAGGAATATATATAGGTAAATTAGAACTGGATATTAATTTTTTTGTTTATTTATTTATTTAGCATGAGGGAAACCCACGGCCATCCGCAGGCTGCTGACAATCCTTCCCACGTACGGCTGGAGAATAAGTCAGCATGAGCTGGACTCACAGCGACTGAGATAATAATTTCATTGGGGTTTTAACCCCGTATTCATGAATTTTGTACTTACACATTCGACGGGAGTCAGTTTAACAATGGCGGGAACTACTTCGGAGTAAACCATCCACTTTTTGCAAATAAATGACAATCTCTCCAACTTGTTACACAGAGATATTCATCCACAGAGACAGCTCATGCAAGGTGTGCGTTATACTGATGGATAGCAAGTGATCTCCACAGAACTTTAGGGAGTCTACCTGACTATGCAGTCCTAGATGTGCCGTCAACCGCTTAGACCATCCAGAACCCCAGAGCAATGAGGGTTGAAGAATTTCGAAGATTCCCTACACAAAAAAACAATGGAAATCAAACACAACTTGTGTTGTTTCGTTCAACACAGAAATATGTCACCCCAACACAAACATGTGTTAAACAAATGTGAAGTAATTCAACACAAAACAGAGTTGTTCAAATACGACACAAGACTTTTGTTGGAAAAAACACAAGTTTGTGTTCATATGGCTGTTCCATCAAACATCCTCTCCCGTATATATAGGACAAAGATGGGGAAACTAGGAAATTCGTGAATAAAAGTTTATCAGTGTTTTGGAGTATAAGGGAACAAAATATTTCTGTCATTTTCTCTTTTGCAGGACCCTATACGTCACCCTATACGTCACCTTGAAATACTTACGTCACTCACGATTTCAGTTTATTCCAGGATAATAAGTAAGTTTCGAGTGTCGATTCAGTATCACATAATCTGTCAAAAATGTTAGGCAACTATCTAGGTATACACCAACTACTTCTAGAGCGGCCCACCCAGTTTGATTAATCATCGGTATGCGTTTAAAGTGAAAAAGTAGATACAACCACTTGACTTCCATTGAGTGTCGCTTTGATACACGCTATCCCTTTAAGTGTGTCTCTCCTGTGGACGAACGAGTGAGCTTCCAGCAAATTGCGAACTTTATACAACGCAATGGCCGTTTGATAGCTACGACAAGGCTAGCGGTTTCTGATCGGCTACAGAGGACGATTAAAGCCATAGGTAATCCAAAACTAATGGTGTTACTTGACTGCGTTAATCAAGAATTAATGACTGGGTTTGAAATAGTGGTTGTTGATGAAAATTACTCATGAAAAGTGCGAAAAACAAATGACATCTCTTTGAATACTGCTCAGGGTAGGTGCGAAAGCAATCTTACATAGTGATAATGCATCCCCAATTGTTTTCATCTCTTATCCAGATTACGAGGATTAGCGACACCACAGGAAATAAAATACTTATTTGACTAGCTTGAGTAATTCCGGCCAAAATATAACTAGGAAAGTCTAACAGTTGTAAGAATTTTTTTTCAGTATTGCCTTGATTAAATGCAAGAAAAATCATTTTCGCGAACCCATTTTTGAAGTAAATCCACCCGGGGAATAAATTAATATATAGTGTGAAGCGGGCAGAAGGAAAGAATAGTAAATACTTAATCTGGCATACACACGAATTGTAGATCTACAGTGTAGCCCAGGACAAAACTATAGCTTACCAGTCCGTATTGGCAGTGTGGTTGGAAATGCCTAGACAAAGATCAAATTCAACGTCTGGAAACTCAGAATCTTCAGTCTGACCAGAGATGTCAGTATCATAAATCGGAACTTCAACGTCGTCCATTATGGGTTCAAATTTGTAAGGCAGTATATTTGCTTCTGTAGTTAGGATCCATCTAAAAATGACATCGTTTTGATACGAATTCCCAGGTTAAATAGGCCAGCTAGGCTTGGGATGGCCATCTATGACCTCACCCGCTGAGCTTTGCCAGGCGGCCGGGTGGAGATCGGCTAGGGTAGTAAATCTATTGTTTTTGGTGATTTAATGTCATAATTACGTTTTCCTGAGGGCCTTCTGATAAAGAGGTACTAATCTTTATGCTAAAAACAAGTAGCTAACTCTGGACACTGATCCTTTAAGGAAGTATTCCTGAAGGTAAACACTCTGTTTTTAAGTTGACTGGGGGTTCAAATAGCGCTGTTAGTCTAAGACTGTTGGCAATATATGTGTTAGCCCATTGAATATTCCTTTAAGGAAGTATTCCTGAAGGTAAACACTCTGTTTTTAAGTTGACTGGGGATTCAAATAGCGCTGTTAGTCTAAGACTGTTGGCAATATATGTGTTAGCCCATTGAATATTCCTTTAAGGAAGTATTCCTGAAGGTAAACACTCTGTTTTTAAGTTGACTGGGGATTCAAATAGCGCTGTTAGTCTAAGACTGTTGGCAATATATGTGTTAGCCCATTGAATATTCCTTTAAGGAAGTATTCCTGAAGGTAAACACTCTGTTTTTAAGTTGACTGGGGATTCAAATAGCGCTGTTAGTCTAAGACTGTTGGCAATATACGAGTTAGCCCATTGAATAATAAGTATGTTTAATTAAAAGGGGCATAACCCATACAAAGGTACCCATCTGCGAGGGCTGCCATATCAAAACGTGAACTAAAGACATGTAGCAACTTAAACATAGGAAGGAGATTTGGCCGCCCTGGGTGGTACAAATATATGAAATTTTGTGCCTTGGCCCATGGACTAGTGCTTG
This sequence comes from Liolophura sinensis, assembly GCF_032854445.1. Taxonomy (NCBI): domain Eukaryota; kingdom Metazoa; phylum Mollusca; class Polyplacophora; order Chitonida; family Chitonidae; genus Liolophura; species Liolophura sinensis. The sequence goes on from NC_088302.1 coordinate 14,395,826, forward strand.
GGTGAGTGCTTGGGGTTTAACGTCGTACTCCCATGGACTAGAAGTCCACTCATATGTATTTACCCCAAATACAAAACACCTGAAATAGAAAATGGAACGAAACAGCTTTTTGTATACATAAATCATCCAATTACACAACACACCAAAAACTCACCACCTTTTTCTTAAGCCACTGAAGAATTATAGAAATTTTATTTAAACAGCAAAAATTAGTTGTACATGTATTTATATATACTGCACCGTATAGGTAATTTATGGCACTCGAACTGTTTTTAGTCCTTTGGAGAAATAACTGGCAACAATTACTGAATTCATAATTTTACAATCTACACATTTGGAAATTTCTGAAAGATATTTGTAAGACAAAAGCTTGTGTCTTCGTCCGTCACCTCAGCCGGTTTCTTGTCTTGCTTGAAAATCCTCTTCAACACTGACTTCTTTCCTTTTTCTGCTTCAAGGAAAGATACAAGTGAAACGTAAAAGGCGTACAAATATTCAAATTTAGACAATCAGACTTAAAGAGGCCTTTATTTCTTGAAGAGTCGTATAAATATCCTGTATATGCCTTCGTATTACAAACATTCTGCAACTTTTATTAAACTATTAACCAGATTCATGAAAAATATATTTCGATTGCACAAATGGACAGATTTCATATGTAAATATGGCTTTGATATGGCTTTATGTCCATTATACAGACAATGAAAAATGGTTTCCAAAATACAGACGCACACACACATGCAGAATTTGACATACATTTACAATATAAACATTCTATCATGTGCTATAAAATTGTGTTTTAAAAAATACAGTATAAAACGAACGGCTTTATGAACTTGATAACCTTAACCTTTTTGCGAATTTGGTCACAAAAGAAAAACATGATCAATTTAAGATATGGTCACGTGACTTACTGCTGTCGTCTGCGGAACTGCCAGGAATTTCAATGGTGACGTCATCAAGGGGGATTTCCTAAACACAATCAGACTAAATATTACTAAGTAGGCCTATGATTTTCTATAATGCTCTCAAAGAATTACTAATCTCAACAAATTTTCCTAAATTAATCTAACCTACATTTATTAATCTGATTGTTGTTTAACAGTATTTTTCATTTGTATGGTTGTGGTCAGTTTTATACGTACCTCTATGACAAGTTGGTGATGAACTTTCCAACGTTTAACGTACAGATTTGTACATTTGTACTGGCAGAAAGAGAACTTGTCTTTAACACAATTCAATAGATAGATAAATAAATAAATAGATATATTGCCCACCTCCATGCCACTGTCGGACGAGTAACCAGTGCCAGTCGTCTTTCTTGACAACATCCGGGTATCTGCACATGGAGAAATCCTAGCAGAGTTCTTTATGGCTTGTGCTGAAAAAAAAAATTAAAAAAAGATGAAAACGAAAAATTGATCAACCAGATAACGAAATGAGGGAATGAGCCATATTTAGTAATTTTTGTTACACGAACAGAAAATTCTTACGGCAACAGATAGGTGTTAAGCTATTAATGAGTTCAATCAATACACTGGGCATGTATATAATATATCGTCGTGAGTCAATTGTCCAGAACGACGCCACGTACATGTATAACAGAATAACCAGAGTGTGATGGAATAACCACCGTTCCTCTGCAGGACACAATAAACTAACAGCCTGATTTGAACAATACGTGTATATATTTATACAAATATCATAATTTCTGATCCTAACACGTAAATTGCAACTGTACGCAGTCATCACCGCCCTCCACCTACCCTTACTAAAAGGAAAAAAACGACAGTTCGTCCCCCAAATCTACAATTATTCTCATCTTATTATACTTGTACGTAAGAAGGTCTGCCAACGATGTGCTGGCGATCGTGGGTTTCCCCCGGGCCCTGCCAGTTTTCCACCCTGTTTAATGCAGGCCGCCGTCGTAAAACACAAATCAAATAAATAAGTAAATAAATGTAATTAGATAGACGACTCACCTTTCGCACTGGCCTCAATACGATTGCAATATTCCAACAACTCTTGGATCTTCTCGTCTACTTTCCTATCGATGTATTTGTCGATTCTTTCTTTGATTTTGCTCATGGGCGTGGGTTCGGCACTATATACCTGATCAATAGTAACTAGAACCTGGGACACAATCTGCCGCACGATGAAAGCCTGGACAGGGTCAGCGTTTGAGCCTGTGTAAACACATTTGTAATATAAAGACACGTTATATGTTGGTATGTTTTTTATTTATTCATTCCATCAACTGACGTCTTGCCAAACATAATCAACTTTAGGGACAGTGGTTACACTTCGGGACTGTGGAAACCCGGAGTAATAATACTACATCTCGTCAAGTAAAAACCCAGGACGCAAAGGAAAGGGTGAAATAGCGAGCGCTGGATTCGAACAAGTGATATCGCTGGTCAAATTAGCGCGTTGAATAATCTTTATTTCTCGCATATTGAGCATTCAACCTTGTTAATGCAATAAAGTTAATTATCCGATATATGTGCACAAATCAAAGGATCAGTTTTGCGCACATCACAGTACTAAACGCCGGACATATTTATGTAAATGATATTTAACACTTTACTTAAGAAGTTTTCACAAGGTCAATGTCGTGCAAATGACTTACTTTTGGTAACTAATTACCCTCCGCTATGTATTTGACAAACCTACAGATGGAGATTAAAGATGCAACAAAACCAGCAAGGGCTGGATTCGAGCCTTGACATCAGAGGCAGATCAACTGTAGTTAGATCAAGACTGGGTGAACTAGCTGGGTGTGTGAATTTGTGAAACATTTGGTTCTTTTCGTCTGAAAATGTGTTTAGGCCTGTCTTGTCTTAGTCTCTTATTACAGGGTTTTTGTAATTTAGAGGGATCATCATAGGCAACTGCCGTATACATCGATGTTTTAAGCTGGTCACATTGTAACGACAAAGCTGTAAGTACAAAGCTAGATAGCAAACTGTTGGGGTTTTAATGTGATGACGTCATAGGCGAACCCGCATTTAAACATAAACTTCGCGTTGTGTTAGCTTTGTAACTCACAGGTACATAGTAGTGAACATCCCTGTCTGGCTCTATCTGTAAGAAACAAAAACCAAATGCGTCACATTTTCATGGGCTTATAATGTGTAATTAAAGGGATACAGAATCGATGCTGAATGGCTGACAGTGGAGATAGGATTTCCTGGGTTAAGTCTTACAGCCTTGCTCACCCTTTGAATAAATGTACCATACCTAATATTGAGCTTAGGTTAGGCATAGCCAGGACTTGCCTGTCTCTCATAGCAGACAATCAGCAACGATTCTGTATCCCTTTAAATCAATGCATTAAAATAGCCCTGAAAGTAAAATCTGTTTTAAACAATTAAAAGCGTGATGTAATAGGCCCAAAACATCTATTATATTAAACCCCTTTATTATTTTTGACAGATTCGCAATGCACATTTCAAAGGTAAGTTTATTATTAGTACAGATATGGCTTGTTGCATCGCACATGAAATCAATCTGCTTTTACTTACCAAAACAAGGCATTCTGGATATCTTGATATTGCCTCATGCCAGTTGAGAAAAAGATGACGGAGACAATGAAAGGCGAAATTGAGACGGATTGTTACGTCGTGGTTTGTGACGTCACTGCATTCGGAGAATACAAAACTCAAAGGGGAGGTAATTTAACGCGGACTCAAACTAATGCATAGTTAACGTTATGTTAATACATATGGCGCTTTTGTGGTTATTGTTTTCTTATAACAATACGTTTTCTTTAATGAAAATTTTCTTTTATCTACATGTATAAAAAAAACATTTGTCTGCTCATAAATTGATATAGCCTTAACTAAGCAAAATCTCTCCATCTCTTCACCTCGCCTTCTCTTTTCTGATGTGCAGTCAGTACTAGATCTAAGATCTGTTTCATTCTTTGAAGATTAACTTTCAGAAATACATACTGCATCTGTACTCTTCAATTTACTAATTTGGAGCTAGGTCTTTCGAGTGTGTTGTCCTCAACATGCTGGATGCTACAGAAATATGTTTTCATTAGTCCTATACAGTAATTCTGATTTCATATCACCAAACTGTTCGTGAATAACAAATACCAATGCACATTTAACACTAATGTAAGTGCCACATCGAAAGCAAGTCAATGTTTGCTAACAGCCATTTATGATACGAGTCGGCCACTCTCGTCATCGACAAGATAAACTTGTGGAAAGTTTTGATGGAAACCAAGAAGATTAAAAGGGCGATTGACAATTTGTTTGGGTGACTTAACGTTAATTCTTGCTTTAACAATTAACTGTAGGAACTATAAGCTAGGAACTATTGAAAAAACGTAGGCAATCTTAAAAATTTTCAACGGAGCAGCCGCGTCCACCCTAGCAACAGAGACACGTGATTCCAAAATGGTTGTGTACGAAGTTCGGTCGCTGTCCGAGTGCAGGCCTTGGTTATATTTGTGTTAATTGCCACGTTATGGTATTTCATATTCTCACATATTGAGATGATATGAATTCGGGATTATTTCAAGATCACGGGAAACCGGGTTTCGTGCATTACAGCTTGGAATCGTTCAGGATAGCGCAGGCGAGAAGACCGAGTTTCAGCTTTGTGACTGTAGGGCCTGCTTATTCTGAGCGGTTAATGTAGAAGCTAAACTGGCAACATGGCTCATTACTGTTCTCAGAGCTAGTTCAGTGCTTATTCAGTTTCTCGAATGTGCAATTCTTACATCATCATAATGAAACTAAGACTGTGGTCGATGCGGCACCTCTTCGCCTTAGCAGCGAATACACATGTAAACTGATTACCAGTCCTTTATAGCAATGGAGTCAACACTCATCTTTTGTTCTTCTTATTCGCGGATGGTCGTGAGATGCCTCAAAGCTCTTCCCGATTTCCGTCGTATAGGTGAAATATTCTTGAGTACTGCGTGAAACACTAAACTCATATTTCAACTTGCTTATTTTTAAGACGATGGTCCACAGTGAACATTCCGCTTCATGAAAGCAAACAAAAAAAAAAGCACTACATCTCCCCTCTCCATACATACAGACCTCATGGAATTTATGTCACCGCTGTAGTGTATGGAATAAAACTTCACGATTTCCTGTCACCGATTATATCTGGGAAATGCATATATTATGAGCTTACCAGTATTGATACAGATCAGGGTGAGATAACTCTCAACACACTGTGAAATAGGGGAAACAACTTTTGTGGTCATGCCCTTCATAAGTCATCTGATTTCGAGTCGGGCGGCGTCATTGTAAACAGAATGAGAGCCTGCCAGGATGTAAAGCGAGAGAATTCGCGGTCGTATCGGACAGTTTATTTAACAGCGATTTGCTTAGCCTTCCTCTCAGTTGTTAGGGAATGTAGGTCACGTATAATATCAGCCTATGTGATGCCACACGGAGGTATCGCTTTAGATCCCGGCCACTTCAACACGACAAACACAACCGCGAAAACTGAGGCCTGGGAAATACATCGAGCTTGTGTAGACGTGGGCAAGGAGATTGCATCTGTCTATCCCGATGTAATTTTACTCAGTACCCCGCACGGAATAGCCGACTACAGTAACTTTGTGCTTTATCTGAACAGGCGTGGCGTCGGCTTTGCTGACACTGACAACTGTGTATGTCCTCCATGTTGTTACATGGTCAACGTGTCTTTAGCCAGTGAAATCGCGGCTCGAATCCGCGACGAATTCAGCGCCCAAAGTAACGTCAGTGGGCTGAGCTCATTCGGGCCACCGGGGGGTTGAAGGGGTAGAACCATTTCCGTTGAGGTAGGCCTGAGATAGGAAATGCCTGTAATTTTGTATAAAATCGACACCAGTTACTGTGATTTCATTATTTTTGCTCGAGCATTGTACGTTAGGTTACCGTACACCAGGGAATTCTGACCTACATCCCAGTGATCACATTAACTAAGGTTTTGGGTTCTGATGTTCTGATCTGTAAATCACATTTACTCGAGTGCCATTTTTGGATCAGTGTAAGTGTAGTATATAGGAGGATACTGTTCGATGGAGTGATAAACTTAAATGGTTCTCCAACCAGTACTAAATATTGCTGTGGCCATGAGAATGTGTTGGTATGCAGTGTTTCAGCAGTTTCGCAGGAAAGGTAGCAGTGGAGTTCGCTCGGGCTCTACCCGGTTTCCTCCCACCATAATGCTGGCTGCCGTCGTGTAAGTGAAACAATCTTGAGTACGGTGTAAAACACCAATCAAACAAATAAATAAATATTTTTAACATTATCAGTACTCCCAGTTAACAGGCAATATAGCTGTGTGTACGTGTAATATTACATTAGTGCCTCTAAACTGATTACATAGTGTCTCAGGACTAATTACATTAGTACATACTATGCGGGCCGATCAGCTTAGCCAAGCTGTTCATCTCCTAAATTTGGAAACCAAATACAGAGCATATATGCTTAAGTAAACCATGCAACCCACGGTTAATTTTAGTGGTTGTTAAAAATTTATAAATTGTAAATGTCGGAGGAATATGGAGGCGTTAATGCATAACATTGATAACTGACTATGGCTAAATTCGCTCTTGTGTACTGTATAACTAGTGTCAGTATATACATGACTGTATAGAACATCAGTGTTTTAAGTACCGTACATGTTTAACTTTCCCCACATTTTAAATGTCGCGGAAATACACAGAGGGTAACAGTATAAGCGCTATTGAAAATGCATAACAGTGATAACCATGGCTAAATCCGTTCTTTTGTACAGTATAACAAGTGTCAAAACAGTTGTAAGTGCATGTCTACCTTTCCCCTCCCCACGTATACAGATGGGCGGAGGTTATTCCACTTCATTTCGTGCCATTCCTAAACGAAAGTGAGACTAAGACGGTGATATTGTCTCAGCCCAGTAGGAGATACACAGAGGATGTGGCCATGATCCCAGAGCTTCTCACTCTCGGTGAGTCTTATAGTGGATGTAGATTAACTGTCTCACCCTAATCCTTTGTAGCCTCACACCCATATTATTGGGAATTTAAAACCCGTCTTACTGGGGCCCTAGATAGCTCATAGGATTAAAGTGTTCTTTCCGCATCCCATAGACACTTGACCAGTTACAGGTTCGCAGACTCGAATCCAAATTGCGGCTTTCAGTCATGAGGGTTGTCAGGTACGCGGAGAAGGGTAGACTTTTATAACGAATATTCCTGTTTCTTCAGTCCTTAAACATCCAATGTCGTAATGTCACTATTCGGCAATCGTGTGTATACATGGGAGGTTATGTCTGGGCGTGACGTTGCAGTGAGTCAGCACTATAAAATTTTATGAGGTATAAAAAAAACTTATGATTTATACCAAAAATTTATAATTTAGAAAAAAAAAATCGCCATAGAAAATAAATTTATAAAATATTTATAATTTAGAAAAAAATTTATACTTGTCCTGCTAAATTCAGACAGTATTATCATGTATATCCGAGAAAAATGTTTAAATGGAAGTCAATGTACATGGATGTACCATTGAAGCAAACGATCCCATTTATGTTCTTGGTTGTCTTTTTTCATTTCTTCATTTAGGACAGAATCTGTACACGTTTCTGGAAGAGTTAGACGAAAGAGTTGTTGTGATCATAAGTTCTGACCTGGCCCACACTCATGACAAAAGCGGCCCATACGGGTACTCAAACGCGTCACAGCCTTTCGATGACGTAAGTGATGACGTCAAATTTGTTGGAATTTCAGTATCATGCTGTGTTCATTTTGCACACAACATAATATCCTCCTGTATGTGCTCAACATAGAAAACCCAACAACTGCCACTCAGTGATGTCTTACTTCTCACGAGAACACCAGAGAGTGCATCAAATGGATCAAAGATTAAATATTCAAGAGTGTACATTTTGGACAGTACAATCAATTTTTGTGTTTGTTGTGATTTTGATTCATATCAGTAGTCGCTTGGTTGTATCGGGATTCGACAAGTTTGCTGATGTCATGCCATTTAACGTGCAACATCACTAGCCAGGTGCTATATACATCTTCCGGGGCCTCCGTGGCTCAGTCGGTTAGCGCGCTAGCGCAGCGTAATGACCCAGGAGTCTCTCACCAATGCGGTCGCTGTGAGTTCAAGTCCAGCTCATTCTGGCTTCCTCTACGGCCTAACGTGGGAAGGTTTGTCAGCAACCTGCGGATGGCCGTGGGTTTCCCCCGGGCTCTGCCCGGTTTCCACCCACTATAATGCTGGCCGCCGTCGTATAAGTGAAATATTCTTGAGTACGGCGTAAAACACCAATCAAACAAATATACATCTTCCTGATATCCCCTCCGATATCAGCGTTTAACTTTATAGCTTGGGAAAGCAGTTCAGATTTCACGTACCATGTGTGGATTATGTTTTTTGTAAATGGATAAATGTATTTATCTATTAATTGATTGATGTACGGAAATGCGGAAATATGACTTGACATGCTCTTATGGATGCGATGGCTGTGATGGACGGCAAATATTGCGTTATTTCTTTTCACATGTACATACCTGTAGTGCATATTTACAAATTTAAAATTCTTTTATTCCAGTCTCCGCCTCTTATAGAGGGGTTTCCTGTGACATTAATACTCTGGCAGAACAATAGCCAGTCGGCCATGTTGCAACATTGACTGGTTTAGCCGCAGTAATCCAATATGGCTGCCAGAAGTGGATCATGCAACCCCTCTGTGTAGACAGGTGAGAAATGTGCGATCTAAATTACTGGATCACAAATCATTTAAACACGCATATGCAAGTTCTAGGTGGCCTGTATATATTTGTACAAAACATTATTTATCTGATAATTCACATTTTTTATTGTATGTTGACCTTTTTTATCCCTGTTGTCCAATCTTTAGGCCTGTGGAAAGTGGGCGTCTACTCTGGACGCGGACTCACTCCTGAAGACCGCCGCTGAGTACGTAGACCGGGCTAAGTCCTGCGGTTACACGGGCCTCGTCATGCTTCACGGTCTGATGCTCTCTGCAGGCTCTTTTTCCTGGCACCCAGAGCTCTACGTCAACCATCACCCGAGCTATTACGGCATGATGGTCGCTTCCTTCACAAGAAAAATAGCATGAGTGACATATGCAATTTCCGCTGAGGCATTGGGATTTGTATTATTTGATAAAAAATATTGGTCTTGATATTTATTAAAGAAACTGGATATTTTTTGACGAGTCCTGTTTTAGATTTAAGCTGGCATTTATTTCAAATCTAAAATACAGGATTTCGATTCGTATTATAAGAAAGGTGTAATAGCTATGCTTTGCTCTTCTCTGTATTTATTTATTTGGTTGTCACTTATCGCCATATTTAAGTTTTTTTCACTTGTTGACGGGCTTTGACAGTGCGGGCGCCCACACGAACGTTGTCGAGTTATTATCGTCATCAAGGCAAGGCTAGCAGAAGTAATTATACATACTCTGCCCAAAGTGGGGTTTGAACCCACACCTCGTGTATTCTGCTCCTGAGTATATACCTTCTACAGTATGAACTGTAAAATATCGCTCGAATAGAGTTCAAATTCACATTATGCTCAATGGAAAATATATTAACTTGCTTAGATTCTAAATGTATTATTTTTGTTTTTGTTTTACCGAATAGATCCTTTCAGTCGTTAGGACACGGGACGTGCTAGTTCAGTCATATCATATTGCAAAACTAGTTTACGAATCTAATCGTCAAATCCGGTATATTTATAGTAGTTGTCAACCAAAGAAAGAACCTTCCTAATCGACTATCACAAGACTCATTTCCGGTTCAAGGCCACTTGATGCCATTCAAAGATATAGGTATACGATAAGACATGTATCATGTTATGTCGAGGATGTCATCAGTGACATTTGATATTCTAAACAGGAACTCTTTTCATTTCAAACTTGAAGACTTACAATATTATGCACGAAGGCTAATACAAACACATTTAATATATATGTTAAAATAAGAAAACTCATAATGAGACACGCGTTGAGGGACTTGTGCTTAGACTTTTTTATTTACAGATAAATACAGTGAATTGCTAGGATTCTGAGATTGGCCAAAGCAAGTGATACGACGCCAAATGTGTATAGATTCATTTTTTTTGTTTTTGAAAGATTTTTTTGTGCCATAGGTACATAATCTCTTTTAATATTTCATACTATTCGGTACCAAACCTGATCTATAAACTGAACCATATAATGCAAGCATTGGTTTAGGACTGGATTTAATTCAGTGAAAGTTTTCAAACAAGTATGAGGGTGTTACTGATTATACATCTTTAGTTCCATAGGTTCAACGTACAGTATATTTAAATTAAAGCTTCAAATAGTGTGTCTTGAAAATGGTACCTGTTGCCGTCTCGACTGGCGCTCAGCAATGATGGGTTAGAGCAATGGAACAGGACTGGTTGGCCTGATGCAGTATAATGTGGGTGGGGTGTCAGATCTGGTGTCTTCGATATAATACTTCAGTGGCGTCAGCACTTTGATGGCAGGCACTCGCCTTGTCACAAGAAAACAAAGTAGATGTACACACACCTAATGACTCCTCATCGTCATATGATTTAAATATGACGTAAAACCTCGAGGATATATACATTAGTACGTCTTTAAAATTGCATTTGTTTAATGCGTATTTTTATAAATTGAAGAGTGAGTTTGCATTATGTCGAAGTATAATGTGTCGGATTTATAGATAGAAGCCGCGTTATCAGTCGATTGGAGAAAAACAATTGGAACGCTATAGCTAGGTGAGTTTGTCAATCGACAAATTAAAATGAAAATATAGCATCGATTGAGCAAACAGATATAAAATTTCCACGGAATATTCTTCGATAAATAAAATTCCGAGAACCTCACATAAAATGCACCAGTCTGGCATTAATATGGAAGATAAATGGAAACTGCATGTGGATACCAGGTGTTGCATTATGGAAATGTATATATCTGCTAATTGTTCAGATGATTGACGTTTATAGTAGATAGTTATCGGTTTCCTGTACCATCCGTTTCCTTCCAGGAAGCCGTGCCCGTTGACAGCTGCGGTAGTACTTCCTTCCTGTAAACTAGGCTCTATCCTGTGCGACGTCTTTCCGTTCATTGTGAAGGGTTCTGACGAAGGTATGATTAAATTACTACAAGCTGTACAGCAACTTTGGAGCCCAATTCATGCGCGACGTTTTACTATGTTTGGTACCATGAGAGATTTCAACAACGCCAAAACTCTAGACCTTAAATATGGAGCACCAACTAACAAGATTTACAAGAAAGGAATGAATGATCATGGCTTAAGGCCACATCGGCAATATCTCAGCCATATCGTGGCGAGTGGTTTACAAGTAAAGATAAGTATCGCTTAACATGTTAACAGTCCGCCCATCAGCTTTCATATTACAAAGGCAGAAAAAACAAAACAAAATGGCTCTGCCCGGTTTCCTCCCACCATAATGATATCCGCCGTAGTATAAGTGAAATATTTTACGTACGGCGTAAAGCACCAATCAAATAAATAAAAAAAAACTGATGCGGATAAAGGTAGAGAAGCACCCCAAATTTTCAAAATACATCAGTCGCTTACATTTTGGTGTCGACGAATCCCCACGAAGGCTGCAATCCATCGTGTTAAAATGAGCGAAATGTCAGTTTGATCAGCAGATCCTTTATGATTAAAACAGTGAATGGTCCATAGTTCTCGATTAATCTGATTGGTATTTAATACCATAGTGAATTTTTCACTTTTGCGACAGGGTGAAGGATTTAGGCATCAAAAACAGACGTTCACATCGTGTACCAGCCGTCAAAAATAGATGTTGTAGGTCAATAATCTTACGGCCAATTCAGAAAACAAAGTCTAAAGCAAACAAATGAACTAGGAAAGTATATCAAGTACGAAACTAAGGCGGCATGTAGAGTATATATAGACCGGAGACGTTTAATAACTTGCAATTAACATCAGTGCAATTTTTTTTTTACCAAATCGTGCTTAAGCTATGTTGCTCGGGGGTGTCAGAGTTGCTACTTTACAGGAAGAGTTAGCATTAAACCCTAACTGAGATAAATTGGATTCAAATTTCTCCGGTTATGCATGTGTGACCGTGTGCCAACTATATTACATTGTCTTCGGTACTCTGGTTTTACTCTGGTTTTAACTCTCTATGTTGTATGTCTTCTGTACCCGCTTTAATATTGTGATAGAACTCGTCACTTGTCTGAGTTGTACTATAACTAAACAACTATTTACACCAACGAACACGGGTTCACATAATTGCAAACAGGCTTGTATGTAAATTTGCACCATAGTTTGCTGATTGATCAGAACTACACCCCCCCCCCCTCCCCTGTAAAATTGACGTAAAAATGAAAATAACGAATATCCAAAAGGTATGCTAAAGCATATGCTAAAGCAAACGTACATCACGAATAAAGCTGGAACCCAAAATGGCAGAAAGCACAGAAAAGCGGGGTAGAAAATTGTTGATATCTAGGCGTCAAAACACTGGTATACCAGCTGTCAACCAAAATGAACGTTCTAGGTCAATAAGCGCAGACTAATTCCAAAAACAACGTTCCTCACAAACCATACACCAGAGAATTAGGGAAGTATATGAATTACAAAATTAAAGCGGATTCAAAGAGAAGCAGTTTACAGTTTTCAGTGATGTTGAGAAGACCTAGAAAGGAATTTTCTAAGTGAATGAATGAAAGACCGAGAACATACATATCTTAATTTTGCCAGCCGTCAGCGAAATTTAACAGCGCCACAGCAGGTGCTTTTTTATGATACTTCTTGCATAATTAATGTTACTGTCGTTAGTTTTCTGATTCCCTCATTTCGGACAAAACGATGGCACCTGCATCGTGCTACTGACACCATCGGCCTGCGGATGCACACTGACCTCTTCACGCTATGCAGCTGTAGTGTTTGTCCCATGGGACACGTGTAAATAGGTTAACTGCCAACTAGCATGCTCTCTGCTCACAAATTTAGAGCAGGCGCCAATGGGAAGGCATCATTGGTGAAGGCCAGGGAATGTGTGTAGAAGTACTGTCCAGATAGCTGTTCTGCGCTTCGAAAGTAAGAATCACACTAGAACCAAAAACATCCAGCTGTGACCAATAAGAGGTTACATTCGATTCTATTAAACGAGGAGATTTACACGCAGTGACAGTCATTCGATACACATGCACACAAGTAAAACGTAATGAACTGATCGTACTGTACAAGGTTACCGGTACAGACACCTTGTTTCAAGCCCTCTCATGCCAAACCCGGGAATATAGTTTTCCAGTTATTTATTTCATTTGATTTGATTGGAGTTACGTCGTACTCGAGAATATTTCCATTGTGCGACGGCGGATGACCTAATTAGGCGCTTCGAATGTCACACTTGTGCTGTTTTGTCACTTGAGTTGCCGAATCGAAAGCAATATAAAATCTTCAAAGTATATGTGCCTTATCTTGTACTCTGTATGTTTTAATCGCCTACTGGTTAGACACGTTACATTAATTGCTGGCTGATTATGGACGATTACGCTTAAAATAGTTTGGTAAGCTACATGTATCGTTTGTATATGCAATGTATGAATCCGTTTTGTGTTGAACTAAGTAGTAATATACGTATATAATGAACATACTCAAAGGGATTTCATTTAAAAGAAAAAGATATTTACGGAGAAAAAAAAAACCCACTGATATGTTTCTGTTTATAGTATATGTTATCATACAGGTGAACAATTTTTCCAATTATTTGTAATAATTTACGGTTAATAATGCATGCAGTGAACTAGAACGAGGAAAGTCGGACACTTTTGTTCTGCTTGAAAGAATACTGTCTGAAGTGTTAGCTATATATAAACTAGCTATATATGAATTCTGTAAATGGTTGCAATAGAACGCCCAAGTAAGACCTATACAGTCTTGCTTAAAAAGGCTGTAATGTACATCCTTTACATATAACTCGATCCATTACTAGATGTCCCTGCAAAATTGCAAATACGTGTTGTACTGATAAAAAAAAATGTATCCAGTGCACATGTGCTATGTGTATTTCAATGTTCCATCAAATGCATGCGGACAGCTGTCATTTCGCAGAAACCATACGGTTGTGCCGGTCCCAGCATCCGTTCATACAGGCTTGCCTCCATAAGGGTCAAACATACACACTTATAGAAAACTAGATCGATACGTACGCCGAGACTATGCACCGTAAAACTGCTAGGTGCATGGTTTGGCAGATACAATGCCGGTACCGTAAAGCTACATTTAAATATGCTTGCGGCCTACTGAGCCGGAACTTGGAAGACATTAGGAGAATGGACAAGAACTTTCAGTCTGCATGAGTTGCATGTATTCTAGCGTTATTCCAGACAAAGAGAAATAAATGGCAACTAACGAGATTCTGTCAATATTGGATTCCAGTCGACGAGACAATCTAAGGCCAGTGATTTTTGTCAGATGACATAAAAATCATATAGAGGACAACCCTGTCTGTGAGCATTATTCAGTTAAATGAAGTGCATAGGTGACCTTTGTTACTGAAGTAGGAGGCAAATGTAACATTATCTAAAGGGGAAGTTGTAGAGTTCTATAGAAGCAATTATTTATAGTATATATTTTGATTTTGTTCAATTTCTGAGAAGCGGGACCTACTGGAAAACAAACCGTAAAACGTGATGATTAGAGTTTGCCCTGCTGCTGTACATGTTGTAAAACACTGAACGCGGATCCGCGTGTTTGCATGGCGGGTGCACGGGGGTCGCGGTTTTCCCTGCAGGGTCGCTGTCTAGATGGCGCTGTCAGCCCACCACAGATTTGTGGCTCTTTATAGCGTCTTGTTCTAGCTCTTTATGAGCTCTTTATCCAGATGGATATATACATCGATAAAGTATCCCATATAAAGTTTAAAATGTATGCCTATATATTTTCGTGAAATAATGGCATAACCGAGATATCAGACTTCAAAGTAAGTCCACACTGTGAAAATCGAAAAGCACTGATATGTAATCCATTTTATCCCATCAGGTGAAAATTATTTCTGTAAACCGAACATGCAGCTGTTTCCGCTGACATTATGCAAACCCTGTTTTGCCTTTTAGTCACATGTGTGTGAGGTACGAGTGACGAGCAATCGTGCTTCCGGTTGCTTTAATATGGCGTATCCCATGGCCTCGTAAGAATTCTAGATTAAAACTTCATTGTGGCTGTGGCTGTTTAGGTCTGTTTCAGTCCCTCTATTGAAATAATTAACATTTATATTATTTGTTTTTTTTTAATACGATACCAAGGATCAGGTATATACGGGTAAGGGGAAATCAATACAAAGGGAAATCAGCCCATAACTGCAAAGTGTAGAGTCATGCGTTATGTTATGATTAGATCTAATGTCTAATGCAGAAATTTCAAATCTTGATATGGTAAGCTGTTTGTAGTGTAATCCCAGTTATTGCTATTTGCATGTGGGCCAATATCGAACATAGGCCGAGAAAATCACGTGACCGATTGCAGATCAGTGTTGGCGTGAAACCAGTGGTATCTATATGGGTACATATAACGTTGAACCCACAAGCTGCATCACGGCTGTGACAAAATAGTGACACCGTGTCTCTTTTCAGTTAGCAGTTTCACGTTCACTGTCACATGACCAATTAATCACTAAGTCTTGCATTTAATTGCATAGCATAGATGAAGTGAAACATAGACATTCACAGTATGTCTACGCTGGCCATTTGCGACGTAATTAATGAAAGAACAGTGATGTCATTCGTTGCTTGTGGCTCTGCACCAGTTGTTTAACCCCTTTAAAATGGTTGCTCTCGCAGCCGCCGTTCGGCCTCTGACCGATCAGGTCAAAAGTTCGAATCCAGCTATCGCTTTGTCAGGTACACCTAGCCATGGGTTTCCGATTTTCTTTTCACCCATAAACTTCCCTATTACGGTATATGCCACAAATTTCTTGAGAATTGCGTTTAGTGTACATGTAAGACATGCTTAGTACCAACAGTTTAATGCGCCCAGGCAACTTAAACCTGTGCATTTTTGTTTCAAATTAAAGATGTTAATATAGACTCGTACGGAGAAGCAATCCTATTCCAATTAGGACTATCAATAAAATGATAGGGATTTTATTAATATCATATTTTTTCTTTGTAATACAATTTTCGAATTTTAAGCAAAGCGTGACGAGAGAGGTGTAATATGTGTGTGTGTATGTCTGTATATATATATATATATATATATATATATATATATATATATATATATATATATAGAGAGAGAGAGAGAGAGAGAGAGAGAGAGAGAGAGAGAGAGAGAGAGAGAGAGAGAGAGAGAGAGAGACTGTCGATTAACTTGTTTGTCAACTCAACCTTATTCCGCGCCAATTAACAAATGCAACAAGTCTTCAAAAATATCCAAGTTGAGTTTAGTGGGTATCTCAGGAGATATGTTAAATTATTAAAAACAGGATTTAAGCCTATTTATCTAGTTTCGTTGACAAGGTGATGTGTTATTACAGGGCATATGACAGAGCAAATTACAGATGACTGGAAAGATGTCGAGATAAACGGAGTGGATAGAACTAGTGTCATAGCATACGTGAGGGTTTAATTTGATGACATACCGCTGTCGAGTGCTAACGCTGTCTGTTAATTTGCTGTCATGTCGGATGAAAAGTTGCAATGAAAAGGCACTATAGCAGCCTTTTAAGTGATGTTGTGATGCTGACGCTCGTATTAACAGCAAGTATAGGGAGCTTGCATTTATATGAAAGAGAAAAAAAAAGACTGCATAGGCGTCCCACTTAATGTAATTGAATCAGAGGTGATACCGGAATGTGAAGGTGGGAGTGAAGAAAGCTGTATTGACCAAATAACTATCTTTCATCATCCCCCCTCCCCTAAGCCCCCCCCCCCCCAAGAGAAGAGTGAAAATCGATCACCGATGCGGGCCCGTCCCACGTGTGACGGTCGGATTGGGACGGGCGGTGTACGCAGGTCGTGCTGTCTTACAGCGGCAGCGTGCCGGTACATCCCTCAGTGACCGCACCGCGACTACCGTGCAAGCGTGTCGATACACCGGCGGCGACTACATGCACAAGGGGACAGGGTTAGGGCTGACTAACAGAATTTTGGCGTCAGGAGTCGAACGGTAAGTGCATTGCCTTATCAGATGTCATGGTGATTAATATAAACGTATTAATTATTTCGGATAGACAGCAGATATGCATCTGTGGTTATGTATTATACAAATCAGTCACCCCCTCCAAGTCCATTTCCTTATACTGCCTACATACAGCTGGATTCGTCCATAGAAAACACAACACACATGGTGGTTAGGAATTAAATGTGAACTGAGTTCCCCGACCATGTTGTGCACCATTAGCTTGGATAAGTACAGTGGCTTTCTTTAGTCTGTGCCTTGCCATCACTTAATCTTATCCTACGCTGTCCATATATTTAGTCTCTGTGCATATACGGTTGCTTATTAAACAGAATAAAGTCCATTTAGATATTTTGTACAGTAATAATCGCACTGTACACAGCCCTACATGTACAATCTGTTCTGCGACAATATCTGCGCTGCAGCCCGCGTGCACACGCGGCCTGTAACGGTTGTCTTTACAAACATGCGGGTTCACAAAATGCCGTTTTAAGTTCAGAGTTTTCGTTGGATGTTTGTTTTTTTCCTTATCCGCCTTTGAAAGAGGTCACATAGACTCTAGCTATATCCCGTGTGAATGGCTCTCACTTTGCCGTGTAATATGGTTAGCTTGACTGTATCACCAGCGATAAGTGTCGTGACCGCGACACTGTATAGCTTCCCGCTTCAGCAGTCGAGGCTTCCTCGCTCGATGACTCATGTGCTATCCCCTTGTGCCCGTCGTTAGTGTCTGAGTGCGCATATGTGCAGCTATTAACGGACTGCATCTGACCGTCATAGCACCTTACAGTCTCTACCTGCAGACTATTCCCAATTTGCGATGACTCTTGTAAATATTATTCGTTGGACTGATTGATTTGTTTCATTGGGTTTTTTCATGGTGATTTATGGTATATTTCGCTAAGTGTATATATAGGGTCGCAGCCAGTTATGTGTGCTTATTTATCTGGACCACGTTGTTCAAAATCGGCATAATACTTGATCTAACTTTGTCAAGTTTTCGATTTTGTACATAGCTTCAAAAGAATTGTGTACCAATATATTAAATATGAACCAAAACTACTGCAGTTATGCTTTGACTTTGGAGAACTGCATTGAGTGCTAAGTTTGGCTGAAATTTTAAATATAAAATATGACTTAATGTCAATATTAGCTAACATACTTTCGAACAACTGGACCCTGATTCTTCTTTAACGCCATACTTAAGAAATTTTGAGTCATACGATGTTGGCAAGTTTAATACCTGGAGCAAACAAAAGCTCCCGGAATAATGCTGACGAACTTTCTCACTTGTGACCTACACTCTTACACGTTCTATAAGTGGAAGAGAGGTGTAGCGTCAGACAGCTCAAACTCTACAAGGGCAAGTAACCTCTGATATTTTGGTTTTTAAAATTAATTCATCCAGTGTGCGCTGTAACTACATGTAAATCTGTTAAAAAGGGCGTTGGTGACAAAGAGTGGACGACAACGTTATAGTCTTACGTTCACTGAAGACCACCTGTCTTCCAAGTGCTGGGATCACATGACGTGCAGTGTAGGTTCGCCAGTTATCTATTAAAGGTCTGTGGTTTTTACCTCGGCATAAGTGAAATATCCTTCAGAATTGTTTGAGCAGCAACTGTAAATCAATTATTCAAGCAATTAACCCATCATCACAAAAAATCAAGTTTGAATTAATGCTAAACTTGAAACTAGTGGAGGTTTTTTTACGGTGGCTGTTTGCCATCAAATAGTCAATATGGCAGCCACAGACGAGCATCTCTCACTGATAACTACATGTTTTGACTGGGCCTTACCATGAGATAAATAGCTTGTATTTTACGTCAAGAACAAGGATTACATTGGGCATGATCGCTTACACAGGTAAATTACAATCTCTTTAAAAAACACATATTCTCAGCTGCCACCCTCGGTGGTGTACGTGTAGGACTTTGCTCGACGGACACGACTATAGGTCTAGGCAGAAACTCTGACGTATTGAAGAGAATAAAAGAGTACATAGCTTGATACTGACTTGTTTTAGGCGGGTTATGCATTTCCATTAAACAGATTCAAAGAGACATATATGGACTAAATAAAATACAAAATACAGCGTGCAGCCCCGCCTTTATAAAGCATATTTGAGTTCTTTCATTCTCAACTGCAACAGCTATACATGACACACTATTCGAATACATGTACTCGATCCAGCCAGGGTGGAACTAAGGCAAGCTATATATACGATAGGACCAACTAGGCCTTAATTTCATGTCACACACATGTCTGAGGACGACTGTGATAATTTTTAAACTTATCGTATTATTTGGTTTAGTGTTTAGTTTATTAATAATAATTATCCTAGATTGTTGAAAGTCATACCATAAATCGTGTTGGCTTTTGGAAGATTTTGAGACAGAAAGTATAATTTGCAAGCGACTAAAGTTAAATTACAAAAGAATAATGGCACTGATGATCAGGCACTAGCTCCCTGTATATAGGTGAGATTATAGCGTAACCCTTAATTATGATTGGTCAATTATGTCGGGCCCCGACTTGTAAATTCTGAAAGTCGGGGCTTTAAAAAATGGATGGTTTTAATTCTGTTCAAAGGACACGCAATTAACTCTTTATTCGTACCGACGATTAGATGCGATTTCCAAACCGACCGGTTTACAAAAATTTCACTCTCTAATCATGCCTTAAATAACCAGCCGCGTGATATGATCCTATATCCTGCACTTTGAAGCTCGCAAGCTGCTTTAGCCTAAAATCATGTCTATTGTGTTTACATAACGGCGACTCGAAGGGATATTTATATACAATGCATGTGTAAACATCAAATACGTGTATGTCCCATGAAGTGTATTAAAGTTGTGCAATATTTATGCTCGGCTTCCCATGAGACAGTGTTGTTTATCGGTGATATGCATGATTGGAATGAAAAAGACACTATACTCATTTTGCTCACAAGTTGTCATCGCTGGTGTTTTTTGAACTTTCTCTTTCAAATACCCTAACTTGTGTATACGTTTTCGAGCAGGCTTCATCATGCACTGGGCGCTTATTTTCTGTACAACCAAGGCGACGGTGACTTTCACCTTGTTTTTTGCATCTGCAATTAAGAACGGGTAATTAGTGTCGTCTTTGTTGTTTGTGCCTAAGCAAAGATGTACAGAAACAAAAAAGAGGAATAAAAAGTTTTGCTCAAGTTTTCAACAAATAAACATATCAGATGTGCGTGCACTCTTGCTAATGACGCAGTCAGTGAACTGCAATGCTTTGACATTCTTGGACTGACTGTTAAAGAGCTCGTCGTTTTCTTTAATTCACAAGCTGTCAGAAATATCAAACGGCATTTCTGAACGGGCCGGGGAATAGCTATACCACACTGTGGCTCATTCTGGCTTCGCGAAGCCGATATGAGCAGTTAACTGATCAGTTTTTAATTATTGACGGCCATCGCCAGCGGCGTCGGATCCCGGAAGAAAAGCTCACGTCCCCAAGGGAGAGGCGATACACACATGGACAAATAAGGTAGGCTTGCGTGGATTATGATTGTGAATAAAGTGTGAGGATATATTAACTATAGGCCTATGTATAGCCAGGGGACCGGAAACAGAGCTGGTGTACATATAATCATTGCTCATGTAAGCTGGTGTATCCGTGTGTATATATATAGACTACTGCTAATTCACAAAGACATCAACTAGCGTAATTGTAATAATTCAAGTGTAATTTAACCGCAACACGTCATTTACCTGTCAGTCTTATATCAGCTGGTTTTGTTGTGAGCGTGTTCATTGTGCTGCCCTATCACATGTATATGCATTTTCTTGATTGCTTCTCCTTACATGATTTCTTCCATAATTTTGTATAATAAGTACAAAATATATATTGTAATTTGTTAGTTCTTTAGTGTGTTGTGTTAAAGATCGTTTCGAGAATTGGCCTTGCGATTATTTACTCGGAACGGCCATTTTGGTTGACGGCTTGTATAGAAATGTTTCGACGAATAGCTTCTTACCATATATATCTAACTATATATAATTGTGACAGTAATGACTATCTATGGGCGTAAACCAGAAATAGAGGAGAGAGAACCTCTTGTTTGCCGCAAAGAGCGAGTCAGTCAACGAGTGCTTGAATCCTGAAGCTTGCTTCAGTAGGTAGGGAATTAGAGTTCTAAAACGGCGTTGCTACCGTCAACAGTGATGCGGTGCTGATATGCTTAACAATAATGTGATGTTGTTTTGTTCAGCGTTGAGCTTTTATTGAAGAAACGTGTTAATTTTGAACTGTGGTCTGCAGCTGTCATGTTATTCATTGATGCCGTTTTGCGATGTTCAGTTATGGTTTCTTATTGACGTCGTGTTTAACGCTGGTATGGTGTTGCGGTGTTCAGCTATGGTTCCTTACTCATGCAGTGTTAAACAATGATGTGGTATTGTGATGGTCATCAATGGTGCTGTTTTGCGATGTTCAGGTATGGTTTCTTATTGACGTCGTGTTTAACGATGGTATTGTGTTGCTGTGTTGAGCTGTGGTTTCTTACTCATGCAGTGTTGAACAATGCTATGGTATTGTGATGGTCATCAATAATGCGGTTTTGTGATGTTCGACAACAGTTTCATTTTGACGCAATGTTGAACGATTGTATGGTATTGCCATATCGATGTATGTGGTGTGTAAGTGTTGAACAATGTTGTGCTGTTCCCTTGTTCAGCAATGATGCGTTTTTGCTATTGTCAGGAAAGATGTCTTATTGACGCATTGTTGAACAATGGCGTGCTGTTCTGTTGTAAAGCAATGATGCTGTTTTGCTATTGTCAGGAAAGATGTCTTTCTGACGCAATGTTTAACAATGTTGTGCTGTCCCTTGCTCAGCAATGATGCTGTTTTGCAATTGTCCGGAAAGATGTCTTATTGACGCAATGTTGAACAATGTTGTGCTGTTTTCTTGTACAGCAGTGATGCTGTTTTGCGATTGTCTTATTGACGCAATGTTGAACAATGGCGTGCTGTTCCCTTGTTCAGCAATGATGCTGTTTTGTGATTGTCAGGAAAGATGTCTTATTGACGCAATGTTGAACAATGTTGTGCTGTTCTCTTGTACAGCAGTGATGCTGTTTTGTGATTGTCAGGAAAGATGTCTTATTGACGCAATGTTGAACAATGTTGTGCTGTTCCCTTGTTCAGCAATGATGCTGTTTTGCGATTGCTAGGAAAGATGTCTTATTGACGCAATGTTGAACAATTTTGAACAATGGCGTGCTGTTGCTGTATTCAGCAATGATGCGGTGAACAATGATTGCATTTTGATGCGTGTGGTCTATCACCTTTAAACAATGTGCAGCAGTGGTGCGTTGCTGCGATGGTACCAAAAACCGCCTGTTGAACGTTCTGTTTTCACCTCAACGTGTCTCCCTTTATGAATGATTTGCGCATCCACGGTAGCATGATCGCGTGGCGAAAGCATCTTGGTAGGAAATGTCGCATTTTTCATGGCTATGTACTGTGTCTTCCCGCGGCGCCAGCCAGGTTTCTTTCGCTACGTCGCCATTTCAAAAGTAGACTGCAAATCCATACAATCTTAGAATAAATCGTACATGGAACTTTAATAAATGTAATAAATTGAATATTTTGGCAGTGTTGGAGGATCAAAAGCCTGTAACATTCAACAGAATGCTCATTCTTGTAACCTAACGCTGTTTTATGTGAAATTAACAGTTTTGGGCTTTGTGTTCCATTAACATTAAGCTACAATTAATAATCATTAGGCGGCGTACAATTTTAAAATGTTGTCACTTGCTGTATCATTTCGACATCTGGAAAGTATCTACATTGTCAATCCAACGTTTGCGTTTTTTTTCCTTTTGAAAAGTATGAATTTTTGATGCTGTACAATGCATCATTTTGTGAACAGACTTTGAACTGTTTCGGTTTTCCATTAGAGCAAGCTTTTGCTGAATGTAACAGGTGAAGATAAGAAAGTCTGATTAAGTCGATATTTCTGCCTGCGCCTCATTAGCTTCCTTTGTAGTGGACGATGTATGGCTATACAGGCAGCGTCTACCTGTACCATTGTAGTTCTTCTATTATCGACGAATTGGTCAGGCGTTCCCTGTAATACCGCGTGTAAAATCAGTAAAGTGGAAGAGCAAAGAGAAATTAAATACCTGGGATACTGCACAGGCTATGGGAACGATACGCTAAGATCATTGTGACAGACGAGGTATACCGCTATTGGGTATATTCTAACGCTTAAGAAATGGCTCACAAATAGAAGAAGGAAAAGTGTTTCACCATTCGGCGCATAACGACAATTTTCTGCTTGAAACCATCTGTAAATTGGCCTCTTTATTGTAATGGATATTTTTCACATAAACTCACTCGGTTGCACATACTGTTGCCTGACATAAATTGCCCTATTAATATGTTTTGCCCGGATATTTTTGAGATATATTTTTTGTCATGAAAAAGTTCTGTGTTTAGAAGATAGCCTAGCTCTGATATACGTTAATGGAGCATCCAAATTTACCGCCATATCTGATGGGCTGTGGAGTAGCTTGCAGTGGTTGTTTTCCCAGGATGTCATATCTCCTTCAAGCGTGTTTTGTGACATTGCGATTAATTTATTTGATTGTTGTTTAATGCAATATTCGAGAATTTTTTACTCATACGATGGAGGACGATTTTGAGGGTATATAAGAAAAAAAAATGCCAGGAGTCGAACTTTGGCAAGAAACTGGCGAACTTGCCTGTGCCTATGAAACAGCGATTTTCAGCTGCAGACTTAGCTGTGGTGTATACCGTATTGGTGGACGGCAAGTGATCTGCACTGAACATCGTTTAAGACCAACTCAGGGTCACACACCAGAGTTCAAGACGCGACCCCACTGGTTGTACGCAGCTGGTCCCAGTCACTGATGGCCATGCGACTGAAAGGTTCACCGGCTTACACGTTACGACTGGTCTACACTTAAGACGCATCGTTATGTGCATGATACTTCATTAACGAGCTCTTAGAACGTAACGCAACAGTCGATTTGAGTCTGGAGGTCTCGTGTATGCTGAGCTTTACAGACAATGTAGACTGCATATTTCCACCAAAACCTCAAGAATATTGGAGGCGGGGAATTCCCGAGGCCAAGGTTGGAAAAATATTTCGTTTACATGCTGTTCGACTAATTTATGGTATTTTGAACATTCTTTCATCGTCGAAACGTCGCATGCAGTAAGTATGTGTGAAGAACTTGCCACATGTGATCCGTCAAAGTCTTCGGGTATTTCTTGGGAGGAAGATTTTCTGCTTTCGAACAATTCTCAGTATGTAGTAGATTTGAAAAGGACGAGTTTTACCACTGTTCTGAATACATATATAGTCACATATCTCAAATGAAAGCGGACCTTACGGACAACCGTGCAAAGACGCAGAATTAATAAATTATGAATCTTAATGACCAATTAGCCCAAACTGTAACGCCGTGTAGATCTCGTTCGATATCTAGCTAATTATATTTACAGGCTGGGTGTCCCGGACTCATCGTTCATTAAAAGTGTATGGTGGAGTACAGGCGAAAGAGCATTACCGCTAGCAGGCAAAGTAATTGGTAGCCGGTGTGCTCAGTGTGTCGGGATTCAAACCTCCGTACATCAGGATTCAAGATTTAGACTGACGCACAGCAGCGATGGCTATAAACTGCTCACAGCGAAGAAACTATGACACCTGAAACATACATAGTTGGTACGGGTAGTAAATGGAATTACAATACACACTGGGGAACAGAATAAAGTAATGAAGAATAACAGATACAAGGAATTGTTTTGGTTGAAATGAAAATACAACTGAAACGGATCATACAGCCTGCTTTACTAAAACGATTATTGCAAATTGACACGTTAACAGTGACGTGTATAAGTGGTACACTCATTGTTTAAAACGGATGCACATGTAATTATGAGTGTGGTATATAACTTACACTATTTTTGTACTGCTGGAACACAAAATTATATGGATGTGCATTTTTTCCACAATAGGGTGTGCCACTTGTACACAGTTGCAAGAACAAGCCTTTACGGCGGACCTGTTTATGTCCAAAATATTCAGATAAACTAAAAACGAATCTTGAGATTTATACCTAAAACAAGTATGTGTGGTCAAGAACAAGCGTCGAGTTAGCATGGACTTCCTGTACAAGAGCAAACCATTGTCCTTCTGTAGCCGGCGTGTGTAATTATCCGAGTGTAGCATTTTTGAGCGAACGGTTCCAGGGAAGACGATGCTTTGAGGAGAATTAGCGAAGCAGTATGTGTTATTTAAGGTTCCACGTCCCCACGGGCTATTCATTATGACCATGTCTGCGTCGGCAGCTTCTCACGGCATCACCTTATCAACGGCATTAGCTCTGAGATCGGCTTGTTATGTTCCAAACTTCGTCTCTACATTTGCCGCTGAGAACCGTTACATTCGCTCAACTGGAAATGGCTAGTTTCGGCTGTTCCGTCATCTAGATGAACATGAAAACAAGGTTTTTTTTAAATCTGCAGTAATTATGACTGTAAGTCACATTGTTCTTACATCGTACAGTCATCGTAAAATACGGCAAGATCACCATTAGCACAGAAGTACGTGTAATTAGTGCTCAGACCCGAACAAAATGTAAACTCCGATAGCCGCCATTTCGAATCGCGTGACTTGATTGCTGGGCTTAACGGCTGCTCTTTTCAGAAGTAGCCTCATTTTCTTTTTCTCACAATAGTTGTTATTTTTTTCTTCTGTTTAATATTAAACATATAATTAAACTTATGATTAGAGTCATGTCTAACCGTATTTAGGGTATACATTTCCGTAGTACAATCCACAAATCTCGCGAGTTCATCATTATCTGGCTTCTGCCGAGTTTAGCTGAATCAAGCCAAGCAATACTGTGTGCCAGCGAATGCTAAGATTATGGTTCCTTTATTGAGATAATTACCGGATCTGAAGTTAGAACAACTTCGAGATCAAGTTAAGTCTGTTTTGTGGTGAACAGTTTTGTCACCATGAGGAAAGCACAGGATCGAGTTCCAGGTTAATGAATATAAGGGTGCAAGGGCGTCTTCCACAAATTCAGTACTGGCTTAAAAGAAAGGACAGTACCAGACCAAATGTTTTTGTGCAAGACTTGTGGCTTCCTAGTGGACAGGCCTTAAACATGGCAGATTTTTCAAATGTGTAAATGTTCATTCATGGACATGCCTGTTATATGTCTTACGGAGGCTGTCATAAGAGGTTTTTAATAGTAGTTCATGGATCTTACGACATAACTTTTACCAAATGTACCCATTTTTAAGTCAAAAATGAAGATGTGGTCCTATAGTTTAGTTTCGAACACACGGAGTTGTATAGGACACAGAATAAGATTTATGTGAAGAAATAATTAACACTATTACAAATCCTTAGGAAAATAATGAGCGGTGCTCTATAATGGATACTTAGATTTTCATTTAAGTCAAAAATGTCTTTCTGGAATTGGTCCCAGGCATGTAGTTTTGAATGTTAAGCTGGAAAAAATGAAACAGATCTTAGATCTGTAACAGTATATACATGTACATGTACACGTGCCATACATCGATAAGTTCATTATAACAACCATAACTACGTACGTGTTTGTCATCCGTTGCTCCGGTTTTTACAGTCAACTTACAGTCTGCGATAAGTTTGTGGAACGGGATCCTGATCCCAAGTTTCGTCTAGCGCTGTCTATCGTACACGGGTAAACATGTCTCTAGCCATTCCGAATATCACTCCTCAAATTTCGTCCAAAGTTGTTTATTGTGCACTTTGTTCAAAATGTCTCTGAAAATCACACTTTTTAACCTCTACTGTGTAATAAATTGCTATGAACCTCATCTGATTTGTTTGACCTAATTCTGCTGGTGAAGACGGGGAAGGGGAGGGGGGGGGGCGTGTAAGCATTTACATGGACAGTTGTAGAACAAAAACGCTGGCTAAGGTAAACTGAACCTGAACAAAATGGTGAATTTCACTGGTTACGTGTGACCATTTTCCAAGTATCACAATGATCAGATTTTACAAGGACTTCACAAGGCTGATACGCGGGCAAATCAAATGTACTGCTCGATACTTTTATCTTCATTCTTCCAGAATATATATATATGAGGGCCATATAAGAGTGAGATTTTCGAACATGGCTTTATTTGTAAGTGGATAGCGTGCGGAAAAGCTAATGGTACAAAGGAGATATGCGCCTTGTCATCCAGTCTCTTTACTACTAGCTGGTAACTGATGTGAAATAAAACTTGACACATTTACTGAAGTCGAGCTCAAGATATCGTATCTAGGTCACTCCGGCACTGTACTCAGTGGGATTGTGGAATTATTATTTACACACCGCTTCCTTTATTCATGGAATTTTCCCAAAGACATGCATGAGCTAAAATTTGATAAGCCCCATTTCAATGGAATGTTTTTTTATTGTATTTTTTTTTTGTGGATAATCCAAATAATCGAGGCTGTATTTGCTACCTTTTTTGATTTCTCTTACGTTAATTTCCTATGTGAAAATATAAAATGGTTTAGCTTAACATTTTCTTGACTATTAAACAATAAGGGTAAAATTTAATATTGCTGTCTTCAAGCACAAGATAAACCAAGACGGCATGTGGTTAACATATGTCTTGTGTTTAACCATCTCCCAAGCGGCGAACGCAGGATCTTTTTCGCATACAGCATCTGAGAAATAAGCTGTGCTTGCTGTTGTTACTTTATGTATAGTTTGTCATTTTCTGTGAACTCCAGACTTTATACTGTCTCACGATACCCTGTGTCTAGCGGATAGCCTGGTAGCCCTAACGTTAGAAATGCACATACACCCACATAAGCGAAGCGGAAAAGCTGTAAGACGGTCTGAATTCCGCAGCATGCTCCATCATTTTGTGTTGTTGTTGTTGAATTTAAAAGTTTCTTCACCACCGTATTTATGAAAATGTTTACTAAACTCTGTGAACAGGGTAGTCATCTCCAGTGAGATTAACAATGCCTTTACAAGTACTGCAAAAACACGTTTGGTAGAAGTTTGGAGCTCTTTTCTTTCCTCAACTTTTTTACGTTTTTACCTTCATTCATGATTTCTTTCTTTTTACTTATTGTAGTGATGAGAATGTCCTCATATAATATAAAATGTTTTATTTTTTTATGTCTATTTCTTATTTTCTTGTTGTATTTTTGGAGTTGTTCTAATGCGGTGTTTGCGTTATTATTTTAATCGCACACATCTTTGATGCCATGCCGAGCTAAGTAACGAATTCCACAAAGTGACAGATAAATACATCGTCAATGACAGAAACTGTGATCAGTTTCTCCAGCTGCATCGTAGTTGAAGCTAAACACGTCACGCACAGCTGTCTGAATCAGTTAAACTTGTCACGTGTCTATGCCGATAACGAATAAGTGGCAAGTCGCGAAGCGAAATAGAGTCATTACTTCAACCGTGATGTTGCAACTAGACACAATTTCTTATTGCACCCATGTTTAACGGGGCACTAAATATCGAATCAAATCGATCCATTTAAAAATGTGTCTTGTTCAGAAGGCAACGCGAGAAGAGTTTTACAGCGGTTTAATGGCCCATCGTTCATTGCGTCCTCTATATAATGATGATAGCCCGCGTAGAGCCGTAATGATAATAGATACTTAACCAAAGCACAAATGTGTCCTGAACTGAAATTTGAAGATGACATCACGTTTTTCACTACTTTCCTCACTTTATTTAATGGTTATTTGTTGTCTTTCCTGAGTAATTCTATGTGCTAACAATAATGTATATGTTTACGTTTATGTAATGGTTTTTCACATTTGCAATTGCCACGTAGTCACACTTCATGGATTCTTATTTAATAAGGAATAAAACACTGAAGTCCTTTTTTTGGCTCCAATGCAAAATGTTTTCATTGTTAATAGCACATTAGTGTTCACTGCGCTGGCGACTGAAGTATTTTGGGAATTCGTCTTCTGATTATTGATTCAGAATATCTACGTTGGATGACGACTGGCATACGAGTGTCTGTTTCGGCGCTCAGATTTCAAACCTGTGAGTACTGTTGTGCCGACCAGTTTTCATGAGTAATTGCATGTTTTTAACAATTATTTTGATCTGTACGCTCACATTACAAAGTGAGCGAGCGCTGTGAGGAGTATTTTGTAGTTGACGTCTTTTCGCGCGCATGTGAACACAACATGGTTCTTCTCTTTAGTATCCTAATCGCTTAATCCATATCCTATGAAACCTATCTGACATTGAAGTTTATTGTATCTCTGCATTGTCGTTTTAACCTTGCGGGGAACTGTTCTCTCTATTAATCAGCGGTTCCAAAATGTATATTATTTGTACATTGCTTCGGTAGATCATGTCGCACAGACGAGACCATTGCTTTGGTAGATCATTTCACACAGACAAGGGCATTGCCTTCTAACCACTACAATAGTTGTCATAAACTGATGGAATAAGACGTTGACTGAAGCATAACGTCAGCGGCTTTACTACATACACTGGTTATAAGGGATTAGATAGTATTTATCATCGTGCATGTCATCGTTGTTTTGGTTTAACTGGCCTCTTTAGGTGGTTTGCGTTTACAGACAGCACATATTAAAGTTATCTTACATTGGTAATATGTATTTACAGAGTGACAAATATTTTGTGAGAATAGGGAACTCGCAAAACTCCTCCCCGCGTGTAGTGAAATGGTCCAAAGCTACGAACTCTTTTGTTTTTTCCTTTATTCTGTCACAGTTATCAGTGTATGTGTGCTCCAAAAAGCTACGTATTACACAAGCACTGCAGCGTCACAGCAGAAAACGATGTGTTCTGTGTAGCCCGTCAGCAAATTTCAGTACAAAAATTAGGATAGAAACATAACTGCTAAACAGAGGTCGTTGAAATGAGATTGTTTTACAGGATTGTTATCTTGTGTAATATATATTTTATATAAAAAAAAATATATTTTTTATTACACTTTAAATATCACACGGTAGAGTATACATTCACCTTTTTCAAACATGTGGATATAGAAATGATATACAGCATTGCATACTTAAATTTTTAATGGCGTAAAAATTATTCTCAATGTTCTTCATATCATGAAAACGATAAACCCACTTGGCCAGTAATAATAATGCTGGAACCTCAAAGATCAAAGCCCCATTTTGTAGGCACGTGTTTAAATAATTGTTACCTTCCATTGATCTACATCGACTCCATCTGTACTGAACAGACTGCATAGCACAGCCACCAGTTGTCCACAAGACGTGTAACCTTTGTCAGCAAATCGCCTTGGTCACACCAGATCGATCCGACTCGTCTATGACGAGGTATCAAAGACCGGATCGACTTTACCCAACCTTTAACATACATTCTCATCACGCTCTCATTTCTTCACGCTTTCCTGTTAATTGTTTTCGTGTACTTGACGGCCCATCCACGATAGCCAGGGCGGCAAAGAAAAGTTCCCTGATGGTATCTATTCTTGACAAAGGCCCACTGGAAACGATAATTCCAAGTCAGTGGTTTTTAAGCTAGAATTCTGTCTCGTGCAAAATAGTGTTCGTTTGATGTCAACATTTTATGTCCTACCATTAATGTACAACGTAACATACAGAATACGTGCTGCTACGACAAATTACTACGTTTGTCTTAAAATCCAAGTGTTATTTGAAATGCACGTGTTGTTTTTTTTTTATCTTAGCAGTACAGTTTTGCTTCTTAGAAACATGGAATACATCCTAGGAAGATATGTCACGAGACAGGAACGGTTTAAAAGGATTGATTGACAAGCTATCACTTAGCTGTGTTTAATTTTATTATTCAAATGAAAATGTAGAATGAGGGTATATGCCCATATCTCCGAACCAGTATT
Organism: Liolophura sinensis; assembly: GCF_032854445.1. Classification (NCBI taxonomy): domain Eukaryota; kingdom Metazoa; phylum Mollusca; class Polyplacophora; order Chitonida; family Chitonidae; genus Liolophura; species Liolophura sinensis. The sequence continues at coordinate 14,426,877 of NC_088302.1, forward strand.
CTGGTTTGGTAGCGGTATTCTAACAGACAAAGTCATTTCTGTCTTCGACAGTGAAACATTATGGCCGGTTCACAAAATTCATAGTATCATATGTATTAATATTATAACTGCGGATATTGTGAATGCTGTATACCTCCGTTGATGTACTTAAAACTGGGTAAGTACCTTGGAGCTCGATAACTTCCCGATGGATTGATATGATGATTGATACATCCATTGATTCATTTGTAAATAGAATGATTTACTGATTGATTTACAGCTTGTTAATTCGTATAGTCCGAGAAAGAACGATGAATGTGACCAGTTGTATCACGTTAGTCCCGCGAAGATACAAACCTCTCATTGCAATCATTGTCCACGTCAGAGGATCTACTTGATAGTTTTCGTCAAGTCATCATAGCACTGACAACCTTGGATTTCTGTACTTTCCTAAATTAGCTGAAATCATAAATTTTGAATTTGCCCAACGAATAACCGTTATAACCACAGAATGCGTGGAACTTGGTTAGATCTTACTAATGCACGGGTATAAGTGAAATATTCTTGAATACGGTGTAAAACACCAGTCAAATATACTGAATAAAAAAGAAACTTCACATGTGCTGCTCTATGTTCCAAAAATGTACCCATATGGAACATATGGAAATGTGTTGCTAGTGGATAAATCTGGTTTATTGACATAATGAGCGTACACTAAAAAAGTTTAGGCATTAAGATGCGCTTGGTGCATCCTCTACGGTCAACACTGGCATGATGGGGTTACGTTTTGATTTTACAAAAACTAACCATCTGTATTGGAGCTTCTGCTGTACCGCATTTGCCTCCCTCTCGCACCAAGGCTCCCATCCACTGAACATCTCAAGGCACGAAAAGTCTTCTTCCCATCCCACGTTTTCGATGAGATTGCGGTCAGGTGATCTCGATGGCCATTCTAAAACGTTAATACCCGCATTTTGCAGGAAATGTGTGATGTCGTATTGTCATGTTGGAGTTGAAAGCCTGGACCATGAGCAGTCATGAGCGGCATCAGGTTAGGGTCAAGGGCCTAATCACAATATCTCACTAGCCACGGCAGTTATGCGACACCTAAACTGTGCGTTGACATTGTGGTCTTAAAATGAGTACGCAAATGACGTGGCCGGATTTGATTGCTCTCGGCATGTATCGTCACACGTAGCGGTCCTTACCTGTCATTTGATGCACACGTGCGGTCCTTACCTGTCATTTGATGCACACGTGCCCTCAGGTTGTGAATTGTTCGTGTGCTGAATTGTTCGTGTGCTCCATCTCATGAAACGTGCAACAGCCACAGTGGACTCGTTAGCCTGGAGCATGCCCACTGCACGTTCACATTCAACATTGTAAGGTGTGGCATTAGAATTGTTTATCTCTCAAGGATTGTTAGCGTGCTTTTTTGATCACTTAGTGCTGAGCCACTTGACCTTGTGGTGCAGGATTACGTTTTTACAAAAGAACACTGCTAAATGCACCCCGCGTGGTTCACCTCAGTTGCAGTGATCGGATGCGTGAGGCTAGACATGGCCATTATGGTATTCACCCTTTGAATGGAGCATTATGACGATTTCGGTGCCTAATGGTTTGAGCGTTTGCTTCGAAGTCGGGAGGCCAGAGATCAAAACCCTAGTTGGGTCATACCAAAAAAATTTAAAATTGGTACTCGCTGCTGCCTCGCTTGGCGCTCAGCACTGAGAGGTCAGAGCAAGCAAACATGATTGGTTGCCCGGTATCAGTCTAATGTGACTGGGTAGGGTGTCATATCTAGTGTCTTCGGCATGATACTTCAGTGGTGACAGCACTATGACGGCATGGACTCGCCGTGACACAAGAAGGCACAATATATGTACACACACTTAGTGACTTCTCGTCGTAATATGACTGAGAAGTTGTTAAGTACGACGTTAAACCCGAAAGCTTACATATGTACCCATTTTCAACATAGTTCATTTCTCTAAATGTGAAGTTTTTTTTGTTTTTTTTGTTCTGTATAAATAAATAGTTATGCTTGGTTAATATAGAATATTTCCCATGGCAAAATGTTTGTTATAGCTTTAGAATTACTTCAAGTTTGCTTTATGAACAATAGACAAGACAGATGTCACGACTGAATGTCACTTTCAAAATATTGTTTACAACTGCGATAAAAAAATTCTTTAGCAGAACACTTCGAGTGTTTCTTTACGTTTCGACTCAAATTGTTCGCGTGTAATTCATTGGAACTGATTAATAGGCCTACCGCGTGTCGTATCCAGGTTGCATCGCAATTCAAACCTTTCTCCCTCCTCTAGCTATAGACCATCGGTTGCGATCAATAACATTGCGTCTGGAACTTGCACTATTCTTACAACCGTCATTCAAACAATGGTTGCAATGAATCGTTGAAGGCAGCCCAATCATCGTCCAAAGTACTATTATATGGCGGGAGCAATTTACTCTTTAATTAATTAGCACTCAGAAGCCCGGGAAACTGTATAGACTACGTATTGCTGAGCAAGGCTGCCGCTGACATGTGTCAGAGTGTGGCGAAATAGACACATTGTCAAGTACAAAAGTGTGGCTTGCTGTCACCTCCAGGTGTTACGTGAAAGTGATAAGAATCTTGAGAGGTTACCAACCACTTGTTGGTCTTAGATTACGCATGCCAGTGACGTAACGTGTGGCGCAACTGTTCGAATTTGTCAGTTTGCTCTGTAGGTGGCCAAGAATGTGTGAAATATTCAGTTGTCCGTTCCCAGCACTTTGCCCCCTGGCATTCGTAATCTGCCAGATAAGTGTGCAAGGTATTAGCCGTATTCTTCAGCCAAATGTGTCCTGTAAGTATCCCCAGCCATACCTTCGCAGCTTTCGAAAAATATCCGACAATTCTTATACACTTTTACTTATTAATGAATGTAACGAAGTATTCCATTTTTACCATATTCGTGTCTCTACCACAACCTTCATCTTTCTTTATCCAATACTGCTATTTCACATTAGATATTGTGTTACCATATAATATTTTATTCATAATCACACAGGAGTATTTCACTTCATTTAGTGTCATTCAGTCTTGGCTAACATTCTTTTGACCTTTATTCTAAATTGAGCTGTCAAAACCGAAGAGGAAAAAAAGGTGAAAATTCGCCAGTGCTGTTCTCTTTGCGGGCGTAATTAACAAGGCAATACCAGATATGTAGGCTATGAATTGCTCAAACACAGTCCACCTAAAATTTCTTAAATAAGACTCTTAATTCACGCTTAAGGTCGCTCTGTTCAGATCATTCACCGTTACTTGGAAATTTTATCAGTCAGATCATGTTTACCACCCACAGTATGCTGGCCGCCATCGTAAAAGTTACAAATATTTGAATATGGCGGTATACGGTAATTTATTCATTTACGTCATCATTACGTAAATAAACGTTCAACTGTTCTGACAAAGTTTTTCCCCCCAGATATATGTACGTCTGCATGTTAGACTTGGACTCGAAGGAAAACTGTTGGCTGCCTCTGTTTGCATGAGTCCGTCCTTGGGACGTCTATTTGGTTGACGGTTGGTATACGAATGTCTGTTTGTACGTATAGATGCGGAGATCGCAGCTATAATAGGTGTTATAGGTGACTGAAATTCACTTATATACTGATAACTATATCGTACAAATATCCAATGTTATAATCTGCCACAGAGAAAAATTTGAACTGATAACATTCGTCTGAAGAGACAAGCCTACTTTCCTCTGAGATTTTGTATTCCAGGTAGCCCGTTCTTGTTAGGACGTGCGTTGAACGGAAGGACTGAAGTACGGCATACACGAGAGCTTAAAATTCGGCATGCCTCAAAACTTAAGACGCGACTGAACTCAGCTTGGCCACTCAACTGAAGTAACGTGTATTCTGGTTCAACCTGAACCCCAATGGCCAACAGCAACTAGGACAAACTGCGAAAGACCAGTCGAGTTGAGTTTAGTGGCGCCTTAAGCTCTCGCGTACGTTGAGCTTAAGGTGCGATTCAGTTCAACACAACTGATCATACGGAGATGATTCCAGTCGCCGATGACCACACGACAATTGAACTAAAAACATATACCGAGTCAATTTTAGTTGCGTCGTTATTTCGCACTCACCTACGACCCGAGGTCGGGTTGAGTTGAGTTGATTTAGATTTTAAGACCTCGTGTATGTTGAGTTTTAAACAAGACGGTGATCCTCAGATCATGAATTCGATAGCCACTGACATAAAAATGAAGTTTCCAGATACTTTTAAAGCTTCCAGGAATTGTTCAAGTTCACTGGAATGCAATTATTGAGACTGCATTGCTTTTACGCTTTAAGTCATTTTTTTAACCCTTGACACCCGAAAAGAAAACTAAGTCAGTGCGCATGATGAATAATGGAAATTATTCTCATAAATTGTTAATTCGCGCAGTAATAACTGACTTTACGCCATTTGTAACTCAATCTGCCTTTTCCTGTATGACAATAATCTTTTCTCTAGATAACCGTCTTTAACGTTTCGGATCATACAAAATCAATTTCAAACAACCCGTCTTTGAAATATAAGCGCATCCACATGTGGTCACGATACTATAATGCGAGGTATTTCGTTCACTGAAACGGCCACCACTCCACAGAGGGGTAGGTAAGTTGGCCATTTAGCCAAGTTCAAATAATTGTTCCCTGTTGTAGCAGAGTAAAACACGGATATTCCATTAGTCATGGATGTATCCAACGATAATATCAAGGTAGATGTGGCTCCAAGTGGAAAGAAATCGGTCTTTTAATTTGCAGCCTGGCCAGCCTCCCTTGGTGACAGTGAGGAAATCATGCGTATATATTCCCTATACTGGTTGTCAATCGCAAACTGTCAAAACGTCAGTGCGTGACTTCGTGTAATTCTGTTCGACCTTGGAACTCGATATGGTTGTCCTATCGTTGTGTTCTTGTAGGTTGCAACTTTAATTACAAAAGATTGTATTCCGCACCACTGCCTCACTTCACCGACCAATCCCAAGCAGGTAATGTTGACATCATCAGCTGACCTAAAAGCACCACAAAGCATCGAACCAAGGACCACTTTTTTTCTCTGGTCCGTCTTATAGCTTTATTTTGTGGTTTAAAACTGGAAAACCTCAAATGGTTTGAAATATGTAGTTTTATTGCTTTGCTGGGAAGTGTGGTCTTCATCATTATATGGACGAAGCAATGCTCTTTCACTTCCTTCAAGATACAAAATTTGCTGATTATTATATAACTGCCTTAGGGGTTGAACGGATACAGATTTAAAGCAGTTCCACTGTAGATCACTACCTACTATTTGCGCCTTGTAATTAGCCTGTAATGAAATGGAACGACTATTATTGAAAAAGCTTTCCCATAAGGGAGAAACATTTGCTATGGGCGTGCTACGTTTGTGAGAATGTTTAGCATCAGGTTGATAAGAAGCTCTTGTTGGATTTATCCATATACACATACTAAAATATGACCACTGCCACTGTTATAGTATGCCACGGATAACAGTTATGTGCCACAAACCAGCGCTCTGTTCCCCAAAGCGCTTTTATTGCCATGTGATCTCAAGCAAAACTCACCATATACATACTATCATTGTACGCAATGACTGTAGTCATAACACGGTGGTAGAACTTAAATCGCTTTGTGGAATTGGCTTTTTGGCAAGCTGATCTCTATATTTTTAGATTCCCAGTTCATACTGATAAATAATGTACATTGACATAAAACGTTTTCACGGGCGACTTGATGTCGAACCGATCACCGCTATAGACTATAGACCAATCTATGATCCCCCTCGGTATAGTATCCCTTCCTATTAAGGAAAGGCACTTTACGCCTTGATCAATCCCCTTCATTGGTGTCCCATGTATCCCGTGTGCCCATGTCCCGTCCCGCCGTCTCATCTCAGATAAGCTTTTTATGTATATTTAAACACTGCATTGGTTGCTGATGCATATTATACCTATTTTGATGTTCCACAAGTCTCCGAAATTGTGTGAAGGGTTGGCGTTGGGCACGATATGTTTCTGAAGATTGTCGGCGTTACGAAGGTGGTCGTTTGACCACAGTATTTACCTGTTTAGGTACAGTTCCAGATTTTGCTTTATTCGGATACTTTTGTATGTATATGTGAATATTTAGGGTTTTACATCATAATTAACAATTAACAATAATATGACGACGAAGAGTCATTCGATGTGTTTACATGTACTGTGTCTTCTCGTGGCACGGCGAGTCCATGCCGCTTAAGTGCTGCTGCCACTGAAGTATCATGCCGAAGACACCAGATATGACATCCCACCCGGTCACATTATTCTAACACCGGGTCTACCAGTCTTGTTTCCTTGCTGTGACCTCTAAGTGATAAGCGACAAGCAAGGTGACAACATATTCTGATACGTGAAACACGCTGTATTTGTTGAACATCGAAGACACATAATACTATGAGCATACCCAATATCAAGCCGTATAATCGCCCAGTTTTAGGAAACTCGGTCCAGTGATGTTTCTTGCAATTTATTAGACGATGCAAAGGAACCAGGTGGGGATGCTTAGTCTACTAGCAGAATCATGGTTTATGCAGGAGTGCATCGAAAAAGTCTGATGCGAACTCATGGAGTCTTTAGAGATGGCCAGTGCAAGCTCTTGAATCCCTGAGTCTTTAACCATGTAACATGAGTTCTGTGGTCAAACTAAGCTGTGAGTTCAATAAAAAATGTAGATAGGCTTACTAAGGACAAAGACAATTTTGTCTCAAATGACCTGAGTGGCTGTGTGTGACGGACCCGAACGCTGTAACGACCGGGAAAAGCAATCAGGGGAAGTCTTGACGACTAACTCCCGGCTTCCCGGGCTATTAGACAGGATGTGGCCAAGAACTATCGATGGTGACGAACTTTGTCACATCATTCTAGCTCATTTCTGCTGCACGTATCTGCTGGGAAATCTTGTTCTGCTGTAGTGAGGTCGTGGACGGAAGGATAAAGCTTAGCGGTTGAGTGATTTGGTTTTCAGTGATGTGTGTTTCACGCTGTGATCAAGAACATTTCACTCATTCCAACACGGTGGGTTTCGAGGTGCGGGAAACCGGAAAGGTCAATTCGGATGATGAATATGATTTCAAAATCTACGTTTAAAAGTATGAAGGGGGTGAAAATAAAAGAAACCCCAGAAAAAGACTAGTCAGAATCCGTAGTATATTGCTATAGGGGTCAAGCTACATTTACGTAGTGGAAAGTGGGCTGTAAAGCGAACAAAACGATTGTGTGACAGATGAGCTCTTAGAGGACTAAAATAATCAAGAATGCGTTCAAAGTTGATTACAAAAATGAAACAAGACAAGGTTTCGCCTGTATCCGAATATATTTGAAAAAGAATGAGTCCGTTGCTGTCTTTGACCTTATTTGCGCACTTTTTTCATGAAGTGGTCACTTTATATATCACGCCATTTAGATGGTATTTTCAGGAAAATCTATAGACCAATTTCAGATGGGGCTAAGATATCCCGAAGCCAATACAAGACATACCATGCCCTTTTTTGCTAATTGAGAAATCATTCAGCAAAGTAAGCATGTACATTTGTATATGAGAACTGATGGAGAGCTTCAATCGCCCATTGAAGGTCATAACTCAAAATGTAGGTGGGTTAACTTCTTTAACACCCAAGAATTCGATGACTTATACGATGGCAGTAAGAGTTTGTGGGTCAAAGAACCCATAATGTCTGGATGAAACTACAGCCCTTCGCCAGTCGCCAGGGCCCGGCTTCACGAAACTTCTTAAGTTCAGTATAAATTTCTTAAGTTGGTAAGTCCTGCATGGAATGATTCTCACACAGCTCGAGTCAAACACTACATAAGTATGGTATTATGTTGCTTAAAGCAAAAAAATAATAATAAAATAAATAAGTAAATAAACTCAAGAAATTTCGGGCCCAGCTACTTTTGGGCCTATCAATTAAATAAAACGAGAGGGTGGGCTCCATAGAGAAGAGCGCTTTGCTCATTGAGCCAGAGAAGGCACCATGTTCACCCGAACAGTCAAACATGTACGAAGGTGAGAGAGAAAGTGCTTCAAAGCTAAAGTCAAGTATAAAGATCAAACAGCCATCACAAATGGTTGGCTAACTAAACTAATGTAAAAACGGATAAATAAACCAGTGATAAATGAAGTACTCAATAAACCACTCATTTAATCAAAGAAGGGACATCTAGCTAGGAGTGCCCCACTTCATCTGATCACAAATTCACGGGCCTATACATGCGTGTTAGTGGAACATTGGCTGATGTAAAAGGCAAATTGCTCAGCATCTGATCAGCGTTTGATAATGTTATTACATTTTGTCTAGATTGACTATAAACATACAAGGGAGCTGTTTTACTGGTTGGTGTATGGCGAACCGGCAATTAATGGTACGTTACACGCCTGTGGCCACTATACGGTATACTAATGGGCAGGGCAATCTTCAGAATATACCAGGAGCACCCTTTGTCACATGCCATGTCGGAAAATTGCTTTTCGTGACTGTATGTTCTTTGATAACAAACGTTATCATGCCCGTATGCTAGTAGTATACAAAGGCGCTCTCTGTTGAAGTCACTCTAGAAACTCATTTTGTCCGAAGCATGTGCAATAGTAGTGAGACGTGGCTGTATGGCCATGTGGTTTGAAAGGCGTCTGGAAACTTGGCAGTGAATACAGTTCCATTTAATGCGATTTTCTTGTAGACTTCGGGTGGATTTATCTTGTCAGTCCAGGTGTATTGTTTTAATATCCTTGTTTGTTGTGGGAAGTAAGTGGGTGGGTGATTCAGACGTATCCCGGTGGCGAGAAGATCAGTTCGTCTCTCATTTCTCCCCTGTACCATAGTTCTGGGACCCCCCCCCCCCCCCCCCTCCCATCATTATGAAATAACCAATGAACAGAACAGTCTTTTTCATTAAGCCTGTCTTCCTTTATTAATTAATAAATCAATCAATTTATGTAAAACTTAGGCGTTTAATTACGTTGAGTGATAAAAATAACTAACACTTCATTTGGATTTCACGGTTTATTTATTAATTATCATTCGTTTTCGTCTTATTTTTAGTGAGAAGTTAACATTGAATATGTTATTGGTTTTTGTATGAAATTGAAATTGTGTTACGTCGTTATTGATATGTAGCACTCTTAAAAACTTGAATACCAACGGAACAATGCCTGTGTATGATCATAACATCAGCGCACACTGATACACCTGTCGTGTCTAGGTACTCTGTAATACAAACATGCAGCATATGTGTATTTTGAAGAAAAGCTCGGCATTAGCTGTCATTCATTTTTCATCAGCTAAATAGGGCGCAACAGCCGGGACAGTGGGAACTGGGTTGACTCACCTCACCTGAGAGAAACTCTTTGATGTAACTAATTATCCTACAGGTATGTTTGCTGCAGTATTCTGGCAAACGGTTCCAGTGGGTAGATTTCTTCCCCGCAAGCCATTGGTTGCCGTGCTGTAGCGGACACATACTGCACTCTGGGATGGTACAAGTACTCACTGCGCCACCTTAGATAACATACGTTAAACGGGTCGTGTATAACCCTCTAGGAGGAATAGGCCTATATAGCTGCCAAGATCTCTACAGGTCTGGTCATTCGCCGTGTGTAGGAGCAGGGTGTGTAAGTATATACATTTAGTTTTCTGTTTGATATACTCAAATAATTACTTACAGAAGTAGGTTCATGACATCTTAATGAACCATAGTAACTGTAACGACTGTTAACGTAATGGTTTTAGCGACGTTTAAATAGATTGATAAGTTAAGACGAATTTGATACTTTCAAATGAATTTGTGCTTGTTATGGCTTTCGATAGAGCAAAAACGAATAATACCGACTTTCGTAGGGAAAATGTACCTAGCAAACATCTAACGAGCGCTGGATTCGAGTCTGCAACCTTCTTGGTCAGCGACCTGTCGGAAGAGAAGATGGCATGCTTTTGTTGAATGAGCCAGGGAGGTTCTTTCCCCCGCTTGCGTTTAAAAACGAATTAATAATACTTTTAAAGTTTCCGGGTTCGTAGAAATGACGAGTTTACCAGCTATCCCTTTTTCATACTAAAATATAATGTTTCTAACTACTGAATCTGCATGTAACTTCTTAGTCCCTGGTTTGAGTCCGGCGTATGTTTAAGATCATTTATCTGTATGTCTCATGTGACAAAGTTCCCCTGTAACTTGAAACATATTGGTGGTTTATCCCGTATATGAGAAATGTATATGTTACCCTCTTGATAATTACAAATGGCCGCGATATCATGGTAATTTAATATAGATATATCACGCCACACTGTGACGCCCAGTAGGCTGTTACCGAAGACATACAGGTGATCCAGCGCAGGCGTTGCTTTGGCTCAAATACTCCGGGAGTATTTCGGCCACAAAGATCCATCATTGGTTTTCCTCGGCCAGACAGAATAAGAAATACATTTCGGCCTCGTCTGTTGCCATCGGCAAAACTGTGCTCTGTGCGAATGAAGTATGAATGGGATCGGTGTCGTCCATATCATCTGGATAACACGTGTTAATTCATGCGGCTAACATTTCATTGTTTTCGTCGCTGTGAAACAGACGCACGTACTAGGGCTAGGTGACCTGCCATTCCTCTGTATACATGCATTTCTCTGTACACAAGGGCTTCAGGTGTTTTTATATTAGCCTAAATGACATTATGTGTTTGTGTCATTTGTTGTGTGTAATACTAAAGACTTTAAAAATGACACTTGCTGCTGCCTTTCTTGGCGCTTAGCACCGAGGTGAGAGCAATGTGGTTGGGTTGGATATCATGTCTGGTGTCTTCGGCATAATACTTCGGCCGCATCACTTTGGTGGACTCGCCCTGGCACAGGAAAACACAGCAAATGTACACACACCAAATGAATCTTCTAAAGATTGTTAAATGAAAAGAAAATACAAAGATGAAGTATATACCGGATGAAAGAGCGAATAGTTTGATTAAATTTTTAAGAATTTTTCCAATCAAGTAAAATGGTTTTAAACCACCAGATTTCACAGAGTTCTGTAGCGACCTAGAGGGTATCAGTGACGTCACATCCATATTTTTTCCTTGAAATAGTTCAAATAGATCTAGATATATATAGATCTCTATCTATAGGCGCACAGAATAATGGAATCTAGCAGGCTGTGTGTGTTAAGTTGCACAAACCTAATGTCACTTCACTGGTCCCAATATGGTCACCGTAAAATCCAAAGTTTCAGATGCCTGAAAAATTCTGAAAAAATTAATAAATTAATAAATCCAACTACTTTTGTGGACAGTGTTTAACGATCTGCTGGGAAATCTTGTTCTGCTGTAGTGAGGTCGTGGACGGAAGGATAAAGCTTAGCGGTTGGATGATTTGTTTTTTCAGTGATGTGTGTTTTACGCTGTGATCAAGAACATTTCACTCATTCCAACACGGTAGGTTTCGAGGTGCGGGAAACCAGAAAGGTCAATTCGGATGATGATATGATTTCAAAATCTACGTTTAAAAGTATGAAGGGGGTGAAAATAAAGAAAAAGACTGGTCAGAATCCGTAGTATATTACTACAGGGGTCTAGCTATATTTGCATAGTGGCGACGGTCTATGTGTTTTAAGTTGCACAAACCTAATGTAACCTTACTGGTCCCAATATGGTCAGAAAGCCTCGCAGTAAAATCCAAAGTTTCAAATGCCTGAAAAATTGTAAAAAAAAAAATCCAACTACTTTTGCGGACAGTGTTTAACGATCTTTCATCTGACATTTACTTCACACTGGTGTTTTATTAGCCGTAAAACCCCAAACATACATACATACGTTGTTTGTATGTTTTATTTGTATGATTAATAATGGTTTTATTTCCCTTGAAACGTAATTTAATACTGCAGTAGTGTGGCATATGTGTATATTTTAAAATGAAATGTCTTGTCTCGATCCAGTTTGATGTACAGCATACATCTGGTGTAGGGTTACTAAGTAATATGGAACAGCCTGTGTTCGGTACCACACGTCGTTTAATTTCTAAAATTCACAGAAGTTGGAGTGTCACAGACACTATTTGTTGAATACCAAAAAGGCTATTATCTCAGTGAATATTAAAACTAGCATAATACCTGTATATTTTTTCACTGAGGTTATAAAGTGTTCCGTGGGGAGGTCTTTCAGCAACCTGCGGATGGTCGTGGGTTTCCCCCGGGCTGTGCCGGGTTCCCTCCCACCACAATGCTGGCCACCGTCGTATAAGTGAAATATTCTTGAGTACGGCGTAAAACACCAATCAAATAAATAAATAAATAAATATAAAAGAGTTATGTGCGGGTATTTTATTATGAAGCAAGGTTATTCACTTTGTCGTCAAATTGAAACCACAAATGTTGCCTGGTTCGTTGAAGTGGACCTTGAAATTACCGGTACGTCACATACATTACTATACATTATATGATGAGCTGGATTAATTTGTTGAAAATTCTGCATATCAGATTTGCTCTTGGTTACAGTTTACATTTGTAACTGCGTCCAACCGCTGTGTTGATGCGACCAAAGACGGTACGAGTTCAAATCTGGTTTGTGCCAATATATTGCTTGCTTTCACAATTATTGCATTTGCATGCGTGTGCGATATTATCCTGATTTAATATACTGAGTGAAATGTCACAGGAGATGCAGTGCCGGCGAATATGACTAATGACTACATGTATGTCACCTGCTGGTGTTTAGAACGAAAACACAGTTTTGCCCACCTTCCCCCAGTAACAACCATGTCGCATGTTCATTTGTTATGGCAGCTGTTGTAGGATATAGACATAGCATGTTATCACATGATCGTTTCAATTTACGCTACACACGCTTGTCGTGTTTATGTGGTCGCGTATGGTGCACATAATATCTAGGTCATGAGTGCCAAAGGATAAGAAGGCAAGATGACCCCAGACCCCTGCACAACTGCATGTCGTTATGACTGTATGGTGCACATGCACGTAATTCATGTGTCCAACGAACAGACGCGCATACAGACAGACAGACAGCTAAAAACAGGAGTTAGATGTGATGGTTTACGTTTCAAATTTAAAAAAAAAATACCAACATCTGTTGGAGATGATTTGACCTAGTAAACCCATAGTCCCATAGGCCTACACGCAGAGATAATTTATATGAATGGATTATCTGTACGTGTTTTGAAAACTTTTATTACTTTTAATGATAGCTTTGTAAATTAATATGTTTTTATCGATTTTCGCTAGGCATATCGTGATTTAACCTGAAAAGAAACAGGAGTAATTTCCTTTTTATCTTATACCCGAGAACAACCACATTTCTATTGTTTAAACCAGTTCAATGCTTCCTTAAAATATATAGATTTGCACATGCGGAAACCTGTGTAACGCTCTTAAGCGTTGTTAAGGTGAAGTCATTGTTTCTTGGTGATTCGTTTCTTCGTTTCACAAAGTAATGTCGGCGCTTTAGTCCGAAATGTATTTATTGATTTATCAGATGTGCTTTAGATTGCACTAAAGAATATTTCACTTATATAACGGCGGTCACCATTATGGTTGGAGGAACTGAGCTCCATGTGTAGTTACTCTTCTGCGCCAGCACGCTAAACACTCGGTCACGCTTTAGCCGAAAGTTATGAACTTCTAATTATGCCTATCACATCGATTATCTGTGCTGTGTTAGCCCAGAATTTCAGCAAATTTTAAGCATGAAGCTTGAAATAATATGTTTTGCAAGAAAGAATAATGTTTTGGATATTGGTACAAAACGGTTTAGTGAAGGAGGTCGTATTTAACTCAAAAAAGTGGTGGAACGTAGATTCGAATTCTGGACATAACCAGTGCGAGGCTACAATATGAGTAAAGATCAGTGACCTCGTCGGTTGGTATATTGTGTCGAAATACCATTCAATGGCTGTCTGGAAGCTGCGCCATTTGCTTATTGATGTTAGTACACCAGATTATTTTATGTTATAAACTGGCCGCATTTTTCAGCAAAGGTTTACTTAGGCGGCAGCCCAAGCTTTACAATGTCTGTCTGTATGAATTTTAAATTGGTTTGATTTGTGCATAATAGAGGAGACATCGTTTAGGGGGCGACATCAAAATCGCTTTGTAAGTTCCCCATTGGCAACACCTGGTGCGTTCTATAAACACGTGTTAGGAACCCAGGGGCTTTCAATTCCCCTATACAGATGGGATTAGGCTTGAATGAGCTAGCCTCGCTCAGTACGATCGTCAGCGATTTTCTCCTTGTCAATGGTTGTAAGTCTGTCAGCGTAAACGGGATAAACTTGTCTGACGGTTTTGATAAGTATAGAGATTTATCGAACACAAGATTTAACCTTGTCATGCGTGCGTAAGTTTAACGCAGTTCACGTTTTTGTATACGCATATCCCTGTATGTTGTTCCCTAATGTCACATGTTGTTAGTGGAAATTTGCGACATGTTCAAAATCATGAGGTGAAAGTGTATATACCTACATCAAGCCTGGGAAGCTGATTGATGTGTACAAGAAGTTCAGGTATGTAATACTATAATACACCGAAGAAGGCTGATGGAAATTTGCAACATATTCAGATATGGGGTGATAATATATGCGTGCTCACAGCGTGGCGAACACATGGTTGGCCTGTATGTATGCAGACTTGGGGATGTTGGTGACAATGTGCGACATGTTCAACTCTGAGGTAAAAATATACATACATATAGCGTGGCGAGCATATTGGTATGTATGAAAACTCCAGGTATCGGTAGGTTATACTATAAATAACAGGGTACAGTTGCTGCATGAAATTTTGTGACATTTTAATTCACGAGAATAAATACAAACACATAACGTGGTTAACGCATAAGGGCCGGGCACAGTTGGTGGCGCTTTGCGACATCTTCAGCCATGAGGTGAACATCGGTTTGCAGATGTTATACTAAAAACTTCAGATATGTTATACTGTGAAAGTGTATACACCGTGGAGAATTAATGTGAATATGCAACATGTTCAACTGTGAGGTAAAAGTATAATTGTACATACCCACAGCGTTGCGAACATATTTCCTCGCAAACTTCATTGCGACATGTTCAACCTAGAGCTGAAAGTAAATACCTACCCAAAGCATCTTGAGCATATTTTTATGTTACTCATGTATTCAGGCTATCGAGCTGTCAGCTCTCGACAGTTCCTGATATCCCATCCCTCAGCATGCACTAGCTGTATAATAGGCCTACATTATAACACTTTTTCTATATTTATGCTGGGGGCCTCCGTGGCTCAGTCGGTTAGCGCGCTAGCGCAGCGTAATGACCCAGGAGTCTCTCACCAATGCGGTCGCTGTGAGTTCAAGTCCAGTTCATGCTGGCTTCCTCTCCGGCCGTACGTGGGAAGGTCTGCCAGCAACCTGCGGATGGTCGTGGGTTTCCCCCGGGCTGTGCCCGGTTTCCACCCACCATAATGCTGGCCGCTGTCGTATAAGTGAAATATTCTTGAGTACGGCGTAAAACACCAATCAAATAAATAAATAAATAAATACATTTATGCTGCTGCTTACATAAAGTATATATTGTATATTGAAAGGCAACATTAAATACGCTTAGCTCGCGAACTTCTTGCCTGTATCTAGCTCTCATTTCAGCTTCTAGCTGTGTTTTGATATGTGACGTAAATCACATTATTAGACCTCATAAGGTGATTCTTGGTTTCCATTGGTCAATACACGGTCACATTGTATTCCGCAATACATGATTCACAACGACAACGCGCTCAGGCAAAGCGTCACATTCACAAGGTAAGATCCCACATTCACGAGGCTATAGCCAATGATCTCGTGCGTTTGGTCTACTGCAGTTACCTCCCTTTGTGAGCTCTCCGATGTCTCTGGGCTCTGAACACGTGATATTCAAACTCGTGCTTTGCACTCGTTTAACATCACTTCTCTCGAGCTGACAATTCCTGACCTCTCATCTCAGCATGCACTGTCTGTATAATGCGCTATATGTAGGCAAAGCATGTGATTTTCCCATCTATACTGATTTCCCTATTTACATATCAAGCAAACAGCTTTGTACTTATTTATTTATTTAATATTTATTCTCGTGAGTGCGGCTTAAACACCAGATGTCGAGAACATTGGAAACATTAGTCTAAAATAACATGAAAAAGGGCTGTATAGCCTGTGCCTGGGCTAGTACCCTACATATCAGCAACCTGCGGATGGTCGTGGGTTCCCCCGGGCTCTGCCCGGTTTCCACCCACCATAATGCTGGCCGCCGTCGTATAAGTGAAATATTCTTGAGTACGGCGTAAAACATCAATCAAACAAAATAAATAATATAATACCCTAAAAGCCAAATATGAATGTCAAGATGGCCAATAGCCAAAGTTCACTTGACACCCACCTCTTGTCAACCCCCCGATCTATCAGTGTAGAGAATGACAAAAAGCAAACATAAGATGGATGGTTTCTGATATATTGTAATTTTCCAATCGTGTATAATTAACAGGTTATCCTCTCTGTTGATTAATTACGTTCTCTGACAGATATACGCGATCTGAACTGACGTGAAGAGTTACTTGTCATGTTTCATGCACATGAGCCCGTCATGAACCCATGTAATGTGGATTGCTTGCTGTTTAACTCTGCACCTAGCAATTTTTCAACAATATGAAATATTAGGCTTATCTAATAATAGCTGCTCAGTTACTGTATTTAGAACAACGTACGTAAGCCAACGTCTATACGCCATTTGCTCCGTACGTGAAAAGGTCTGCCAGCATGGATGGTCGTGAGTTTCCCCCGGGCTCTGCCCAGTTTCCACCCACCATAACGCTGGCCGCATGAGTGAAATATTCATGAGTACGGCGTAAAACACCAATCAGATAAATAAATATGCCATTTGCTGAGAATTTAGTGAAACGTAATATAATATTTACCCAGTGCTCAAATGTGACTCTATTTATCGCCATGCATGTCAACTAGATATAGGTATACAAATTATTAGAAAACAGAATCACTCGGACATTATCTTACATGTATTTTCAGTGTTTTGGGGCCTTGAGTCGACACATTTTACAATTCACATCAATATATACTTTTAATGATCAGTCACATGCCAGTTAATAACTGGTTAAAACCATCATATAGTTAAAATGATTCAATAGTAGCGATAACATAAATTTTCGTGTTTTGCCGTCAGCTTTATTGCTTTTCGTGGCCTATTGCTAAAATACTTTAAATCCCCCTTTTGAGCGCCTTAATGTCAGCTATGTATAAAACGCCTCAGGCGACTGTAAACGGTGGGACGGATTGTAGGTTCCGCAATTAACGTGGAATTACAAGTCTAAATTTGCGCTTTCACGAGATTAATTTTCCTTTTTTCACTAGCAAATCAACGCATTGGTTTTTACATGCAATGTAGTGTCTTTAATGTCGCCGGAGACATCCCAAAGGCATAAACCTAATAGAAAATACAGATAAAGGGTGTTAGGTAATGTATGGAAAGCATATATTGTGATGTTCAAAGAAATGTATTGATAACTACCGACAAAATCAATCATTTTTCTTATCCGATCGACTTATAATGGATTCCGAAGATTCGGTCGGCATGGAAAGGATTTCATAATCCCAGTATCTCGCATACATGAATTACATCCATGCTAAAAACATAATTTTGGGGAATATTTTGCCTGCAAAAAGGTTTAAATATGTATAAATGGATAGCCCAACAGACAGGGGTCTCACATGTGACGCAATGCCGCTGAAAGATAATTGGATATAGCTGATGGCATTTTTTATTACTACATAGTATGTCATCGGAATTATGGTTTTTATGCAATACCCAACTTCCACAGCAGTGTTAAACTCTGTCCAGAACTTCCGGAATTCACCTTAATCTTTCATATTCTACATATGGCACATATTTTCACTGACAAAATTTGCATAATTACACAAATTTGTAAATTTACCACATTTTTTGTGGCGTATTTTGTCAATGAACTGACGGGTTTAATGCGCGTTATCAGAAATGATGGGTTTTTTTTTTTCTCACAGATAGGAAGTGTGTTACCGGAGTTTAATGTGATCATTCCGCAACCTTTTTCTGTTTGTAATAAATCGACTGTTACCCATATGCCAAAGTGAGGTAGCTTTTTGAAGCTACAGGCTTTGATGCGGTCGCAAATTGTGGCAAAATCTATCGAACTTGACTGTGTGGAATTTCATTAAAGCCGATGGTAACATTTGATCACGTAGAAAATTCGATAAATTGTAACACGATTAGTGCTTCTAATTTCCAATACATTATCAAAGGACACTTTTCTAATACGACATCCAGGTCATGTGAAATGAGTCGGTAAACACAGTCTCCTTAATCGTTCTGGTCTAACTGGGTTATTGCGATACAGCCTCTTATTGTTGCCTTTTTTAACTTGGCCGTGTAATTGAGTCTTTATCTATCGTAAATATTTATAAGCTCTTGTG
Organism: Liolophura sinensis; assembly: GCF_032854445.1. Lineage (NCBI taxonomy): Eukaryota > Metazoa > Mollusca > Polyplacophora > Chitonida > Chitonidae > Liolophura > Liolophura sinensis. The sequence goes on from NC_088302.1 coordinate 14,445,372, forward strand.
TTTATTATATTGCAGATCGTGTGAACTGAGAACAATGAATCCGCTGTCGTCGTTTTAAATCATGGACAAAAAGCCACTTTGGAGGAGGCTTGTAAGTTGATGAAGCACACGGGACGATCGAAACGATATAGGGAGGCAGATTTGGTGGAGAACGTGAAGAGGCAAAGGGGGACGGCTGTATCCCGTTGCCATGGCGACCCGACAGGGCCTCGTTTCGGGGAAGGTTTACAGAGGGCGTGACACTCAGGTCCGGGAGCACGTGATCACCCTGGTGAAATATCTCGAGACCGTTATACACGACATAAAGTACGTTGTCGGCGACTTGCAGATTCTCCTCGAACAGATCGATTTGGTATCTCGCCAGCTGGATGATTGCTCAAACCTACCCGCCAGTTCTCCGGCGAGAGACGACTCTCATCCAGCCAGGTGTGCCTGCTCAGCTCCCACAGCATCCCCGAGTGCCTTTATCAATCCGCTGCTGAGTAGGGCCAAGCGCGCCTCAGCCAATACCAAGAGGAGCAAGCGGACTGCCAAAACTAGAAAATATATGCACGAAGAGACGAGCAGTCCCGTGTCATGGAGCTCGTGCGAAGGGTCCATGCAGCGACGGAAAGAGAGCAACGCATCTGAAATGGACAAGATTTCGGTGGAGTTGAACGCTATGTGGGATAATGCCTTCGACAGTGACCTGTTGACCGGAAGCTGGACGGAAGGCTCAGTGAATCATCAACCTGGGTACTTTGATCACTCAACAAAGCCTTGTGAACTGTCAGGGCTGTCTGGGCGTCTTCAAAACAGTAACCTGGCAAGCCATGGCGCGTCGTGGCTCGACACCACCAACTTGGAACAATCACTAACTTCCGGTATAGAAATGCTATCATTTACGGACGACAGCGAGGAAGACTGCTTGTCGTCTGCTCTTTCATTTTTTCCATCAGGAGATGACGTTTCTGGACCGGTTTGTATAGATGTGGATCCTTACCACGTGTCGTGTAAAGACGTGATACCCGCTGGCTCAGGCAGAACGTACTGTGGCGTCTACGAAGCCGCCTTAGACGCCTGTCTAGAAACGTACTCTGATATGAGTACTAGTGACAGCTTTACCAGCGACGTGTCACTGTTCGGAGGAGAAGATTTGGAGAGTGTCGTGTCAGGGATTCATTACGAGCCACGTTACGACACACAGCTCAACACCTGGACGGCTTTCACAATGGTTCCTATCGAATCTCTGCACACGTCCGAAGACGATCTATCGGAAACCGCTTTAGACATCCTGAATGATAACGTTCCCTCATCTCCGGTCTTGGACAACGTCAATAAAACTATAAATGCCAATACTGAAACTGTGTCGTCTACGGAGGCCGATACACGCCATATTACCTCAGCGGTGGACGGCATAGGACAGAGTACAAACGCTTATATATTAAGTTGCTAGCTAACTGAAGTGGGTTTTTATTTTTGCTTGATCACCATGACATTCCATGTGTTTTATGATAAACATACCAAGAAGAAGTGCTCTCCTTCCGGATCTGCTTTTTGTGTCAGAGTATGGGATTCATCATTTGCATATTTTAAATAATTTTTTCCAGGAATTTTATCTCTTCCAAGATTTCGTTCAGAGTTTTCGATATTTTTCTATATATGCACTCTATCTGTCGTCTGTTCCATGCATCCTATGAAGTATCTATTTATTTTTTCCACTATTGTCCAGGATTATCCAGTAGCACCTGTGGCAATCACGTCAGGTACTGATTTTTTCATAATGCAGGGGTCTTTTGACATCTATGAGCAAGATACAAGTATACACGCTCATAATTTTAATAACATAATGCTCTCTTTGAACTGGAGTACTAGTATTTACAGTAGTTTACAAAACAACAATGCCAACTCTCCATTCTTGTAAAAAGCTGTTCACAAGCGTGTTGTGTGTCCTTGCTTTTCAGTTTACACGAATTTATGGAACTGTTTTTGTCTAGTCTCCAAACTTTTTTTATTATCATGGGCCTGAGATGAATTTAGTTCTCTAGACTATTACTCCGTTTCCCTCACTGTCACTACTGCTCACCTCCTCACCCGATTTTGTCTAATCCTGACCGTGTCTTTAACTATTGTTAAATACAGATCTGAATACAAACGTGAAAAGGCTTAGTAATCTTTTTGTCTGACATTTACTCTCCTAAATCATCACGCATTGGTTATTAGTCAGGGGATTTCACTCAAAAGTCGAATTTTGGTGCCAGCGTTGTTGTGACATAAAAGCACGCACTATACCATATTATGAATGTTCAGAAAATGTCAGAAGAGCTGACCAGATGTGTGGTAATTATGGCTCAGTCAGAAACTCTGACCAGATGTGTGATAATTATGGCTCAGTCAGAAGCTCTGACCAGATGTGTGGTAATTATGGCTCAGTCAGAAGCTCTGACTAGATGTGTGGTAATTATGGCTCAGTCAGAAACTCTGACCAGATGTGTGATAATTATGGCTCAGTCAGAAGCTCTGACTAGATGTGTGATAATTATGGCTCAGTCAGAAACTCTGACCAGATGTGTGATAATTATGGCTCAGTCAGAAGCTCTGACTAGATGTGTGGTAATTATGGCTCAGTCAGACGCTCTGAGCAGATGTGTGATAATTATGACAAAGTCAGAAGCTCTGAGCAGATCTGTGATAATTATGACACAGTGAGAAACTCTGAGCAGATGTGTGATAATTGTGGCTGAGTCAGACACTCTGACCAGATGTGTGATAATTATGACACGGTCAGAAGATCTGACCAGATGTGTGATAATTATGGCATAGTCAGAAGCTCTGCACAGATGTGTGATTATTATGACACAGTCAGAAGATCTGACCAGATGTGTGATAATTATGGCATAGTCAGAAGCTCTGCACAGATGTGTGAAAATTATGACACAGTCAGAAGATCTGACCAGATATGTGATAATTGTGGCATAGTCAGACGCTCTGAGCAGATGTGTGATAATTATGACAAAGTCAGATGTTCTGAGCAGATGTGTGATAATTATGACACAGTGAGAAACTCTGAGCAGATGTGTGATAATTGTGGCTGAGTCAGACACTCTGACCAGATGTGTGATAATTATGACACAGTCAGAAGATCTGACCAGATGTGTGATAATTATGGCATAGTCAGAAGCTCTGCACAGATGTGTGATAATTGTGGCTGAGTCAGAAACTCTGAGCAGATATGTGATAATTATGGCTCTGACTAGATGTGAAATAATTAGGAGCTGTGATGTGTGATAATTATGGCAGAAACTCTGACCGGATGTGTGATAATTACGCCACAGTCAGAAACTTTGACCAGATGTGTCATAGTTATGAATGTGTGGTAAATGTCGCACAGTCAGAAACTCAGTTTCAAATTAGTGTACTCTTATGATACGTGCTATAAATTATGTTAGCGGAGTAGTACACGCTCCCGTCCGACGTGGGCTTCAGACAATCTTCAAACGGCTTCCAAATTTAGTTTGAACAAGTGAGCAAGTGGATCCAGAGTAAATCTCTGTGACCTCATTCAGAGATGAAAATAGATCTAATTGGATTCGAATACTTTGTAATGTGGCTGAGTCAGCAGACTGCTCAAAGTGTTCATTATTTCTGCTGACGCTAAGTCTATTTAAAACTGAGCTTCTGTCTGTACTGAAATCGCACTACTTGAGTTAAAATGAATCTTTGAATTTCAGACAGTTGCAACTGACAGCGCCAATAGCATACAATAGTATATAAAGAATAAGAGAAAACGTCTCATATTTTATCTAGGTTATTTATTTTAAAGAAAACGTCTCATATTTGATCTAGGTAATTTAGTATCCAGAAAACGTTTTACCGGAATTTACTATTTTGTTTCTCTGATTGGTGTCTTCCTCAATAATACTTCATTTACACGACGGCAGATAGCATTATAGTGGAAGGACACCGAGCAAGACCCAGGGGAGAACCACGACGATCCACAGGTTGCTGACGAGAGGAAAGGAAGCCAGCATGAACTGGACTTGAACTCACGGCGATCGCTGTGATGAGAGGAAAATGAGTCATAGTGTTGCGCAAGCACGCCAAGCTCTCGGCCACACAAACCTTTCGCAAGTTTCTGACAAACTTTGCTACGTGTGACGTACACACCTACACACCATAGTGGTGGACCACATGTAGTCTGTATCGAACGTTAAACTGTGTGAAGAGATACACGGACGCCGTCGACCGCTTTTCCTCACCAAGACCTCACTAACAATGAGAACGAGGCCATTCACAAATTCCCTGCCCAGAGACGGGTTTGGTTTATTTATTCTTTTGATTGGTGTTTTACGCCGTACTCCGCGGCCATCATAATGGAGCAGAGCCGGGGGGATATCCGCGACCATACGCGGGTTGTTGAAGACCGTCCTACGTACGGTCGAAGAGGAAGACAGCATGAGCTGTCGCACGTCATGCGACCTAGGGATAGCGGTGAGGGTGAGTGCGAGAGTTCTACTTCACTGAGACGACTTACCGAAGGCATGTAAGCGGCCCCACCCGAGCCATTATACTGGTAAGGGTCATCCAGTCGTTGCTTTATCCCCTTAATGCTGAAGGCCAAGCCAGGAAGTTACAACTTCCTCTTTTTTAAGGTCAATCCAAGGCTTGACCCTGGATCTACCGCCCCCCGAAGCGGACGCTCTATCAACGATAGAGGTGAGAAATATGGTTTACCAATTATATGTTTTGATTAAACGACGATGAAAAACATTCCGAATCCGTCACGATTATGTCACATTGAATGATTGGGCGATGGTATGACTTGAGTGTCACACAGCGTCTGAATCAAGTGCAAGCTAACATTTTTTATGAGGAAGATATATGGCAATATGTTAGCCAAAGCTTTTGGTCATCCTTAAATAAGAGCTTAGCGTGATTGATTTAGGTACAGAAGACAAAGGCACTAATTACTGTAAAAAGTAAAATAAAAGAAGGTAAATGTAACCCGTGACGGAAGTTGTAAATACTGGGAATCCATTGTCTCCAATGTAATTATACTACCGTGAATGTTCCAACATGACAGGTTGATTTCAGATGTGAAGTAAACTGATTAGAGAAAACACTGGCATGTAACCAAACGGTGTATTAAGAAGTTAAGCTCTCCGTTTTGTATGTGGTCAGTATAATCAAGTCCTAGTGTTTCTATGCTGGCTGGTCTATATCTATACAGTAGTACCTTTCTATATTTCCTGGGGAAATGGACCTTTCAGTTTGTTCCGTTTAATATAAAGGGATTTGTCTGTGTTTCATGTGTGCTTTACGAAGTGCAGACGAAAGATTGAATTATATAGTAATGGTATAATGGGAAATAAGCACATTTCGTATTGTAGCCATTATACCCTTCTGAAGTTATTTTGATTGCCACACTCTGTTACCGTGCACATTTACATATCATTGTTTGTAACAAGTGTCATCATTAGATATGCCGACTAGATATCCAGCTATACCTGTACTGAAAACCAGCACATTCGTTGTCATGCCGAAGACATGACACCCGATCCAGTCACGTTGTGCGTCAAGCGAGATAGACTCATTTTAAAGTCTTGGGCATAAACCGACCCGGGTTTGATCCCGGGTCTCCAAACTTCCTTAAAATGTCTCCCTCGTTAGGTTATGGTCTCCTCCTGAGCAATCATTTTTTGGCAATATTGTTCATGGTACCCTAAAATTCCACACGGGGCAGCCGTGACCGAGGTGGTGAGCCCGCGGTGCAATGAGCCAGGAGCCTCACTAATGCGGTTACTGTGAGTTCAAGAGCAGCTCATGCTGGCTTCCTCTCCGGCCGAAGGAATATCCGAGGCATGTCAAACGCTGACGTCTAAACCACATGAGATGAGCGCGCTATGTAAGGATTCAGGTCATGACATAGTCTTTACAGAGACACTTGCTTTACCGGATCTCCAGAAGCGAGAAGCAGCAGCCAGGTTCATGAACGAAGAGGATCGCGTTAAAGCTTAACAACCATTTTCAGACATATAAATACAAAGGAAGACAGAACACGCTATGGATGTCAGTTCTGATTACATCCGATTTTAGTGCTATATGCCATTATGGGACTATGATGACAGCTTTACTGCATGGTTAACTTAGACGAGCTACCTGGAGCAATGTTAATGGTATATTACAACGGCTAAAGCCAAGTTGGAAAGTCACACTTGTTAGATTAAGAATTACACGACGTCAATTAACGTAGACAGAAATGTGCTAAAATATGCAAGCCGGTGCAAGTATGCAAGTCCTTTACCAGTAAAAGCTCGACTTTCATTTATGGAAAACGTCAATATGGGGAGCTTTAATACGGCTTTCTGATGAGTGCAGATCGAAATGTTATTGTTGAGCAACACTAAACTGTTTTCTTTGCGTGGCCTTCCTACTTTACTATGTCAATCAGATCAGTGGATTTGCTGGATTGCGAAAGGCTCTTTGCAGCCGATGATTTGCCATCGTATTTTAAGAAACTGGTTCAGCGTGAATAAAACCCATGCACACGTTTTATTGTATGGAAAAATGCCTTAATGTGAATAATTTCACCATTGAGATCGCCTGTCTTTTCTGGTACAGTCTTACATTATTCTTTTGTCATCAAGTTGAAAATTCTTTACGGTTAAATAGCTAGATTCCATTTAGATTGTACGTCTTCGCCCAAGTCGCTATATGAAAGAACCTGTCCATAATGTCCTGTGCATATATCCACGTACTTCTAACAAGAGACCCGGAACTTTCTCGATGTCCTTCAGACGTTCGCAGAGTCCTGACTGCCTCACAGTAACATCACCTGCTCTGGAATAGATACGGTCAGCTGAACGAATGCAGCCTGAGGCCAGGAACTGCATGATGCACCTGGCGAGGATGTGTCGGTTCCCACCAGTGATTTTTTTTTTACTCATTTTTCGAGATATGTTTAGATTTTGTAATTCAGACACATTTACTGCTGACTCACTGGATTGTTTTGTCGAAGACGCCAAGTATGACACCTCACCCAGTTACATCCTGCTGACAACGGTCCGACCAGTATGTGGCAGTGTACTAAGCGTTCCCAGGGAAGGATGTACCAATATGCCCAATATCTGTTGACCGATAAAGTCAGGAGTTCGAATCCACCTTCCGCTTGTTTGGGATTCGGTTTTTATATCACGAAGGTTATCATGATGATAAACTGGTGTGGTGGTTTCTTTTGAACTTGCATTTGGTTTCCTCCATCTACAGCGTAAATGCCTGGCCACCGTCATCTCAGTGGGCTACCTCTTGAATATGTCGCAATATACTAATCAAACAAATGAACACGTAAATAATTTCCTACGGCTTCTAGCAAAGTACAAGTCATTCAAAATTAAATGACTACGTCAAAAACTGATGGTTTCAAGAATGAAATAAGTACGAAGTATGTATCCGGTCACTGGTGACTCTTTAACAGCAGGTTAATTTGCCGACTTTGTTGTTTTCTTGACAGAACAACTATTTCTTGCAATTATAAATGATGAATTATTCGTTCTTTACATAGAAGTTGAAATTTAGAGTCCTAAAACAGATATTGAGTTTTGTGGAGTTTTCTGCTATTGTTAACTGGCAAAGCATTTTCTCGAACGAGCGTTTTCAAATAAAAGGCGTGAGCTGGAAATGAATGGTGTGCCACATGGCATTTCTCATTTGTCCGCAGATTGCCTTTACTCCGCTTAGTTTTCGCAGAGACTCCGTGGACTGACACGACTGGGTGAAAATTGACTAAATTATAAACGTGACTGATGTGAAATATCCAGTGGAATATAATTAAGACATACAGCACCGAGAGTAAGACCAGAATAGCGACGACAGTGTGATAGACGTACAGCACAGAGAGTAAAACCAGAGCAGCGATGACAGTGCGATAGACGTACAGCACAGAGAATAAAACCAGAGCAGCGACGACAGTGTGATAGACGTACAGCACAGATAGTAAAACCAGAGCAGCGACGACAGTGTGATAGCTGGCAAATGGTCACACGTATTCGCTGAAATACTGCCTGTTGTCAGTTTACCTAAGTGAGGGTTTTATTCTAACAGTTCATGTAAATGTATAAACAGTAGCAATTTACGCGCCCACTAGCACCTTGGCTGAAGCAGAATTAGGTAAAGAAATATGCAGTGATGTTAATGGCAATTTATTAGACGTCACTGACTATTCTTTAAAATCAAATAAAAACAAAGCGGGACCATTTTTTGTGACCAAAGAAAAAGACCCTTGCGATAATGAGTTATTTAACAGCAGTTTTACCAGTATTCTCGTATTTATGGTATGCGTTGATAATCATTTGTTTTGTTTTATTATTAGTTTTAAAAACTGACCACTTTTTACAACCTTCATGATTTTAAATTTTAGGGCTGTATGAAGAGGTCCTGTAACCGTACATTTATATTTATCTCACGTGGAAGAGTTTGCCAATAACTTGCCACAGGTTAATGATTTACCTCGACCACCCAAGTTTCCTCCATCCATAAAATTGGCCAGCATCGTATAAGAGAGAAACTTTTGAAAAGAAACTCGTGCAACAGCAATCTTAGCACTACAGCGATTCAATTAACCATGTTCATGAGGAATTTGATGTCAAAGGAGAAAAAAACATAAAAATGATGCCAGAATCAGATGAAACCTGTGTTACATCCTCATTTATGATACTTATTAACCCTGTGTTACATCCTCATTTATGATACTTATTAACCCTGTGTTACATCCTCATTTATGATACTTATTAACCCTGTGTTACATCCTCATTTATGATACTTATTAACCCTGTGTTACATCATTTATTACATTCTATGCCAAAAGGTGGTCACTAATACACACCATACAAAAATTATTTTCAAGTGTCTTTTTCTCCTTAAGGAAAAATCGGAAAAATATTGGACCACATTTAGGAATAACTTTTCGCACTGTTTCATCGGAACTTCATGTCACTTTTTTTGTTTTCTCCACCTTTAAACACAAAGCTATGCATGGAAAAACCGAGCTGGTCACCGGAAACACTGTGCCAGTTATCTCAAGAGAAGCAGCATGGTTTCGGGTTACAGATACATTGCAAAACTCAGTTGTACACCCGGTAAAGTTTGAAATCCCTGTGGTCGGGTACACCGGAAGTAGCGGATTAGCGGATGGGAACTCTATGTAGAGAAAGTTCGTTTCCGGTTGTGTCATTAAAACTGTGTAATAAACCCTTTTATTTTTAGGTAAAACTGAAGTGTTCCTAAAACTATGCTCAGTTCCAGAAGTTATTGTCATGCCGATATTTGATACGAACATTCCACTAGCAGACTGAAAAACGGAACAAAGTGGGTTTTTTTAACAATGACCATCTATGTCATATATGAATAACTCTATCTTCTGTCGAATTAACACAAGATCTTGTGTAGAAAGAATTGAACACAAGATATGGTGGGTGTTATACACAATACTTGTTGCAAAATACTCAATTTGGTTCAACACAAGTTTGTGTTTTGTTTCACATTTATTTAACAGATGTTTGTATAGGAGTAACACATTAATGTGTTGAATAAAACAACAAAAGTTGTGTTAGATTTCAAACTCAATTGTTTTTGTGTGTTGTGAGGCCGAAAGCTGTAAGGTTTCTTTTAAAAAAATTTTATCAATGTGTACAAAAACATGTATGTATGCGGTAGAAATAACATTCTTTACTGAAGATGAACCTTAACAATATATGTAGAAGTTGCATGCACTAACGACAGGCAGTAAATCGGCCAAAAAATGGCTGCTGAATGTGGAACAGGTTCTGTGAATTTTCCGGAATTCGCGTGCAACTTCTAAGTATTCTTCAAACTCCCTGTGATTGTACTGTGTGGTAGGCGGTTAGCTTTGTCCTGTTGCTATTTTGTGATTTATTGATGAACTATTGATTAACCAAAAAATAGTCCAGGTATGTTTTTTTATTTGATCTTAAAGAATTGTTTTTCACTTGGGTATTTCACATCAGTCACGTATATAATCTAGTCACTGTTCACTTATTCGTGTCAATGATTAGAACGTCAACGAAGACGAAAGGGAGTAGTCGCAATCTGCTGACACATGAGAAATGCCATCTGGCACGCCATTCATTTCCAAGTCACGCCTTTTATTTTATAAGTCCTGTTCAAAAAAATACTTTGTCATTTAACGTTAACAGAAAACGGCACAAAATTATTACAGAAAGCTTTTTTATGCCAAAGGTTTTCGGACGTGATCCAAATTCAAGCCTTTATGTAAAGAACGAATATTTTTCTGACAAAACAGGGAAATCCTTGTGGTAGTCTGTACAGCTCTGACATCGCGGGCCTGAAGGTCATCTGGGCAGACTTGGAGCCTCTGTTACATGTCAGTAGTCCATTATGTCCAGACGTTTCCTTCACACGATTGAACAATTTCACACTGTCATCATCGGCAGCATTATAAAAACTCCAACATAATTACTTCGAGTCATTATGTACAGCATAAACTCACAGGATAGTTTGACTTTTACCCTTTTCAGGGAAAGGTACAAATCACACCATGTTCTAGTTAAACTGTGTTGAGCAATACGAAGAAATGAATGGCGAGGAGGAACTCCCGTTACATGTTGTAACGACGAAGGTGTTTGATATTTGTTTTTAGTGTCTTAATTTTTCTCTATATAGAATGCATTTTTATCTTTAATTTTGAATGAATCTACACCACTATAGGTACAATATAATCGTATATCTAATTAGCATACCTGATGAAGACACCTGTTTCAAACACATATATGTAGCTATGTACCATAGTAGTATGTAATCTAATCAAAATAATTTCAGCACTCTATAATAGTTACAAAGCGAAAAGTGCATCAATTAGACAAATACTTTCACATCGACTTCAGCTCAAGCTAAAAGCTCTATTAGCCCAGGCAAAATGCTAACTTCAGTCTTGTTTATGTATGACTCATACAACAAATCAAAGAACCAAGAAAGGCGCCGGACACAACTCTTGATATTACAAAACAGGGGATGTGGCATTGAGACAGTCTAGAACTGTATGTCATCGAGGGTGTGAAGGTCATCTAGACAGCCTCGGAGCTCCTGTCAGTAGTCACAGTGCATATAGTGCCTGCCTCTCATCACACGGTCTGTAAAGGTCGAACATCATTTGCAGTATTATACCACACCATCAGTCGTCTAAAGGGATAGACGTGCAGACACATGGAGCAGAAATCATTACAAGACAACCCACTTCACCTTCAGGATTGAGGCATACTGCGATACACATGGACTTTAATGCGTCCTTTTTCACCATATCGGCCCAGCATTCGCTCAAATTGCCAAGATGTATATCGACGCTACGGGCTAGACTGCATTGACAATTAAGCCAGTTCAGAATCTCTCTGGAAGCAGTTTGCAGAGATAATATTTCATTGCTATGTGAGAGAATAATGTTATTAGTTAGTTATTTGTGATCATTTTGCAACCTGGACGAAGCCGTGTCGTCCGAATGGACGCTAAATCGTAACAAACTCAAAATACGCCTGGCTTTCAATTTTATGGTAAAGAAGTAATGTATGTCTATATCCGCGATCGACCCGGAAGTAGTTGTGGTGAAAGTATAAAGCGCATGTCAAAATTAACGCTTTTTCGTGTACTAAAGCAGTAAGCGGATCCTTAGCAACTCTGAACTGAACTCTGAACTGTAATAAAATCCTACATTCCTTCCTGCTTTTGTTGAAACTCTGAAAGCAAAGCGTTAAGGGTAAAGCAGTGGAGCTTATAAAATCCAATAAATCCACAAACTAAAAACTAGGCAGGTCGCACCAAGAAAAGGGTGGAAATTCAATACTGATAAACATCAATATTTCTATATCCTGAAAACACCAAAGCAAGTTTCAACTGTTGAAGTGTTTCAGCAAAACATGTCTTGTTTTTGCTAGCATGCCATAATGCATTTTTGTCCATGTCATTTTATAGGTTATGCCATTATGAACTTTCCGTGTTTGCTTATCCCTGGTAGTGTGACAATATCACACCTCTAGGTAACTACACTAAGTCAACCGTGGATGAAAGCTCCCCACTCTCCTCCCAAACACACACTCCTATAGTAGCATCTAGAACAAAAATTTTAGTAATCATAACTGACATCGATCACGTGTTCTGGCTTGCTTTGGTGCATTTACATGTCGGAAAATGGCTGTTAACACCCCCCAGAGTTTTCCGTTCACATATCTAACTCTCTGTTCCAAACTCCTAACGACCCTGTGAATATTTGATATCGCCTTTTGATTTCAACTGTCTTGTAAAGACAATGCCCTGACCCGAATCTTTACATAACGTGTCTCCGTGGTCTTAGACGTCAGCCCTCTACATGCCTGGGATGTTCTCTATATCCATAAATATGGCGAAAGTGGAATTGTAAGGATAAACCATTGCATCATAAAATATTTTTATCATAACTGTTCACACTGACGACATTGCGTCGGAAGCGAAAGTTATAAATGTTAGAAAACGACCACGATTAAAATCTAAAATGACCACCTCTCCGTTTTTTTGTTTGCTTTATTTCCGTTGATTGAATGTGTTGATAGACCAGCGTGACAGCCCAATGGAAATTAATGGGAAGGAATTTCGTCTATTTCCTGCGTCGGAGCAGAAGGCACAAATCACAGCAAGTCTTAATCGGACAGTGGAGAACAATATATAGAAATCAAGAACGAGAAGCAGCCTCTATAAAACCTTGCAAGGACGAAAATTTTCGATATTTGCAGGCACCCAAGGATACTGCTTTCTAATGGTTGTTATAATTTTGGCTTAATCTTCCTGTATGCTGAATGCATTTTCTGTTTAAGCATGAATAATTTAATTTTCCCGAATTTACGCTTGTCAGGCACAATGCGATTGGTCAAATTTTTGCGTTTATACTCCATTAAACCGAGTGACGCTACGCCCACGTAGGGCTACTTTTTCTATAGGAATAGAACAGAACGAGACTGAAGGCATGTCATGTAAAGTAACAAACCGAACACTGTAAATATATCTGCTTTCGCCTGTATTATATTCATGTTCATAAAGAGGAGCATCAGTACAAATTCTATGAATAGTCTTGAATGAATTCAGACTGGTTGAACAGTAGTGCCTTCCTCAGTATGAGCTTGATCGCAAAGACGTAGACATGCTGGGTCAGCGAGAGCATAGGCCTATGCATAGCTGAGTGCGTACACGCCAAATAAAGCCAGTTTGATCCAAATCACTTTCCAATTGATGTTTTTAAAATACACACTGTTGCTCTTGGATAACCAGTATGATGGAATGTCACAACTACACTGGTTTTACAACCGGCATTTGCCATCAGCACATTGCAAATCCCTCATATCCGTGGAAGTGAAACATTAGATAACAACCTTTTATTTCTTAAACTAAATTATACGCATTGACTGTTATATTTTTTAGGCTTTTGTAGGATGAACGACAAACCCACGGTGCAAACTTTTGTATCAACCGCTTGGCTTATTCATAATTTTGTTTCGTTTATACCCCATTAGAGTTCTAGTTGTTTACAAATTAGCATATCTGATGACAGCACCTGTTACAAAACGCATATTTGTAGCTGTGTACAACACTAGATTGATTTCTGCAAAACGTAAAGCACACATTCAACAAGAAAAATTCTTTGAGCTATTTTCAGCATACAGTGTTTATGTTATCATAGAAACCCTGGGTCTTTGTTACATTGACCTTCTATAATGCGACTAACTGAACATGTTAACGCACAGATTCGATATTTACAAATACATGTACTTTCTGCAATCACTCCAGTTCCAATCAGATATCAGTCTGCTGGAACTTACACCATAATTTCATAACTTTGAGGACAATGAATTTCCGTTACATGTCAAGTTTACCTTCTATCGTTGAATGTCCATTGGTTTATTCGTACTTTCTACAGTGGCTAGTGCCTCTGTCATCTGCGCGTAAATCTGGCACGATTAACACTTACTGCAGAATAATAAACATTTGTGGGTCCCGTAAAATTGTCAAAAAATTGGTAAAAAATATTGGCTTGTACAATATTTGGTACAAGTCGTACCAATGAGCAGTTTTCCCCCTGCTTGTGCAATGTAACATAATCTGTTATGTCTCGCTGAATCATTTAAGGCGAGCATGTAACTAGTGAAACATATTTCTCACCTCTATTCCTAGGGTACATGAAGTGCGGGATACCCATGTGTTGACAGTGATTTTGGGAATGTCTTTGTACTCACTGATTGTGAGGCTTTGGTAAAAGTAATAGCACAATGTCTTAGTTGCCCCTCTCCAATGTTGTCGATGTGAGTTCAATCCCAGCTCATGCTAGCTTCCTTCCCTGTCGTACGTGGGAAGGTCGGTTCACTGCTCGTGGGTGGTCGTGGATCGTACCCCCAGGTTCTCTCTGATTTCCAACCCATTAAACGCCGACCGAGTCACATATTCTTAAATACGGCATAAAAAACCAAGCAGAGAAAAAAAAACAAATTGCGGTATTCAAGAACTATACAACTAAATATATATAAATTTTTGATTGGTGTTTTACGCTGTACTCAAGAATATTTCACTTATACGACGGCATTATGATGGGAGGAAATCGGTGCAGAATCGACCGACGACCATCCGCAGGTTTCTGCAAGACTTTACCACGTATGGCCAGATAAAATTATATATACACATATAAAAACTTTCCCCAGATACGAACTAGTCTAACTGAAAGATTAACATTAACACATTAAGATTTGTCACACTCTGTTGCATCCAGTGTGTACTCTCAAGTGTGTGAGATACGCAAAGATTCATTATATCAGAAACAGCTCGATTACAGATCAGACAGAAGCTCCGTTTTAAATATAGACTTACCATCAGCAGACATATTGAACACCCTGACCAGTTCATAAACACGGCCACATTAGAAACTGTTCGAATCTAATCAGATCTCTCTTCATCCTTGAATGAGGTTACACTGAGTAACACGATTTAGGTACTTATTTGCCTCACTTTTTCAAGCTAAATTCGGAACTGTTTCAAAAGGCCACGTATGCCTGTAGCGTGCAATGAAACGATAACAAACATGTAACTTAACACTTACGTAATAGCACAAGGTAATATGAAACTGCAGAAAATTTTAACCTCCATCTTTTATACATATTTTTATATACCAAAATATGATTCATCAAATAAAAAAGCAAAGAATAGTGCTTGAAAGAAACAGATCCCGATAGAAGCCAGTTTCATCAAGCTGTCTTCACGCGTCTTAGTGATCAGAAATTGTCACTGTGGCACCATAGTCACACGTCTGATCAAAATGTTGATTTGCAGTCACAGTCTCATTGATGCCATTTGTCCATGTTGGTTTCCCGAAGTTGTTCTCCTGAGCTGGTAAAAGTTTAAGACTCCGTCATCTCGCTGATAATGTTAGGTCTTGGCACTCAACAGTTTGGATATTTATGTATGTAGATATTTATGTATAGGTGTATGTGTTTATGTGTGAATGTATGTATGTATGTATAAATGATTGGGTTTAACGTAGTACTTAACAACTTTTCACTCATATGACGAGGAGGGGTCATATGGTGTGTTTATATATAGTTTGTCTACTTGTGGCGCCGCGTTCATGTCGCCAAAGTGCTACCCCCACTGATGTATCATACCAGATATACCAGACTTGACACCTCATCCAGTCACATTATGCCGCCAACGTGAACAGCTTTATTTTATACCTTGTATAAAAATTCCACTCAATCGAAATTACAAACAACAACATGTTTTAATACAGCTAGTACGTGCAACAAAACACATAAAATCAAGTTTGAATTGAGCACTGTTGTTGTTCACAAAGTGTTTGAACAATACGTGGATGTCGCACGTGACTTTTGGATAATTCAGACTGTGGAAAATAAAAAAAAAACTGTACCACTTTCAGCTGACATTTCTGGCAGATTTACAGCCCACTGGTCGTTACTTCTAAACTGATAGTTAGAGTCCACCTACAATAAAGAATGTTATTTCTACCTCATTTATGTATTCATGCTTTTGAACACCTTGATGGAGACTTTCACTGAATGCTTCTACATGATTGGATGCACAGACATTTTCTACAGCTGGTTACAGTTATTAAAGCACAGTCATAGTTTCATTGTAGTCTGGTGGCTGTAAGTATGAAATATCTTCATGACAATAACCTCGCGAAATGGGTATATTCTTATGAACACACCAACTGTTCCTAGAAAGGGAAATACCAGATAGTTTCACTACACCGTTCCATTGACACAACCAGAAAAGGACTTCATTTACACAAAGCCACATTTTCTTCCGGTGAACCCGTCTTCTGAGAATTTTAAGCCGGCCGGATGTACCATTACCAATGAGATATTGGAATGTTCTATGCATCATGCAATGTGTCTGTAACCGGAAACCACGCTGCTTCCATTAAGATAATGACCATACAGTTTCCGGTGATCAGTTTGCTGCTTCCAACACAGGGACTTGTGTTCATTGATCTAATTTGAAATTTCTGATGAATATGGTCAGTTGAATCGCTGTATACTAACATTGTTATAGCTTATAGTGTGTCTTTGATTGACTGATTCATTGATTTATTGTATTTTTATATACCACATACAAGATTTTTCTCTTATCTAACGCTGATCACTTTTTGGATGATGGGAAAATGGGTGTTTAAAGTAAAACCATCGATATGTGGCGCGTCACTGACAAAATTCTCCATGTGTCACGTATATATTCACATCATATTGATGAGAGATAAGCCTGTCTTCAACAAACGTTGGTTCCCCAAACGGCCTCGCCAGCGTCCTTGATCGTTCTTCCGTCATCCGTTAAATCACGTTTACATGATCCAATAGTGTGTTTTGTCTTAAAGCGGCATAAGAGCTCTCCTAAAACGTTTAACATTTACTATCATGGAACTTTTTTTAAAAAGTGGTTAACTCTAGAAACTAGCAATAAAACACGTATGATTATAGATACAGAATTACCAAAATACTACTGAAGGTGTTATTAAATAACACTCTGTACTGTAATTATACTGTGTCTGAAGCTGTCCATTTTATTTTGTTTCTATTTTACGACCTGTTGATGAACTGTTGATTAACCATCAATCGATGTTCAGAATAACTCGTTTTCGCATAGTTCCTTTTTCTTTCGTCACAGAAAAAAAGTCCAGGTAAGTTTTTTATTTCATTTGAAAGAATTGTTTTCCATAGTGTTTTTTTCTACATCAGTCACGTGTATAATCTATGCAATATCAACCTAGTCTTGTCAATGTACGGAGTGTCGACGAATACCAAACGGTCTAATTGCAATCTTCTGACACATGAGAAATGCCACGTGGCACGCCATTCATTTCCATGTCACGCTTTTGAGTTTTCAAAGCCCGTTTAAGAAAACACTTCGTCATTTCATGTTAGCAGAGAAGTGCACAAACTTCTTCTGAAAAGTCATTTTATGTGAAACGTTTTCAGACAAGATGTAAAGAGGGAATAATTCCTTTTTACAAAAAAAAAACAAAAAAAAAAGCAAAATACAAGTAAACCTCTAGAGAGACGAATTCTGTGTTATGATTGCAAGAACTAGTTGTCCTGTGGAGAAAACAATAAACCCGTAAATATGACCTGCTGTTGTAGAGTCACCAGCAACCGGTTACAGCGTTCCTTATGGGACATTCCTTCGCATGAAATAGAAGAAAAAAATATTATAACTGCCAACCAAAACTGAAAACAGGAAACTTGACAATTCTGAGGAAAGCCAAGAATCACGTCTGGTAGACTTTTTCCCCCAACCAATGATTGCATTGAATTAATTGGAACAGCGCAGCGTTTGTTTTAGTCATTTGATTTGGAATGGGTTTTGTTTAAATATTGTAAGGCTGTGTTAGTGCACGTGACCTCATCAATGAGTAAGCAGGTGATGTGGCCTTGAGGCAGTCTATGTCATTGAGCAGCCATGGAGTACTTGGAGATATGACCAATAGTCATAGTGCACATGCCCTTATGTTCAGTGGTCTTCCCTCACACGGTCTGACAAGGTAATATATCATCTCCAGCATTTTACGACTCCAGCAGACAGCTAGAGAGATAGACGTGCAGTCACATGGGCTGCCTCTCATTTCAAAACATCCCAACGTTCAGACTCAGGAATGAGACACAAGGCGATACAGCTGGGCTTCATGACGTTCTCTTGTCAAGTTGCCAAGATATGTATAGAGTAGACTGTAGTAATTAATAAATCAAACTAAATCAAACTTCAGAATCATTAGGATCATTTCCAAGACAGCTTATTTTCTTACTGTTTGACGGAATAATAAATAATAATTGGTGATAATTTTTTAAAGCTAATGTCGAAGAAGTAATGTATATCTCTATCTGGAATTGATCGGACGATCTTAATGGTGAAATCATAGAGTGCATGTTAAAATTAATACTTTTTCCAATACTAAGCCATCTGGCAGTTCCTTCACAATGGAATCCAGTAAATCGAGTGATTAAGGCGGATAAGTCCAGATCACGCTCATGAAAGGTTGAAGATTGGATATTAGAAAACATCAGTATTTTATCATTTACTCATCCTCAAAACACCAACGGGCCCTTCTTGGCCGACGTGGTTAGCGTGCCCGCTCAGTGCAATGATCCAGAAGCCTCTCATCAATGCGAGTCTGAGGTCCTGTTAAACTCATGCTGGCTTCCTCTCCGGTTGTATTTGGGAAGGTCTTCAAGGCAACTTACATATGGTCATGGGTTTCCCCCAGGTTATGACCAGTTTCATTTCACCATAACGTTGGCCACTGTCGTACACGTGAAACATCCTTGAGTACGGCGTAAAAGATCAATCAAATAAATGAATAAAACTTTACCATCGGTGAAAGCAGACAATATAGTACAATAGTAACAATTAACACAAAAATCGCAATCGCGTGTCCTGTCTGAAATTGGCTGTTAAAAGCCAGTCTAGAGT
This sequence comes from Liolophura sinensis, assembly GCF_032854445.1. Lineage (NCBI taxonomy): Eukaryota > Metazoa > Mollusca > Polyplacophora > Chitonida > Chitonidae > Liolophura > Liolophura sinensis. Next base: position 14,464,371 of record NC_088302.1, read on the forward strand.
TTCTCCGTTCACACATCTATTCTCTTTCCCTCGCTTCTAACGGCCCTGTGAAAATTTCATATCGACTTCTGATACCAATTTGTGTTTGAAAACTAGTAAATCTACTGACTGACGTTGTAAAATAGGCTGGTTACCCCGAAAAAGATTGGGAATTCCGCGTGAGTAAATATCAACATTTTCACCTGTATTCGTTCCTAGAAGACAAAATTAAAGTTCGAAATATTGACATTTTCCAGGGACATATACCACAATTTTACTTGCACTGCTCTACACACTTTAATACATTTGTGTCGATGATTTTACCTTAAGTAATTCTATACCCCTACGAAAGTGTAACTTTCCGTGTTTGCTTTAGCTCTGGTTATATGCCATTATAAACGGTGCTAGGTAGCGTCACTGAAGCTGTGGTTGAAAGCTGTTACTTCTATAGTAGCACCTAACACTAAAGTCATAGTAATCATAACTGCCATCGGTCGCGTGTTCTGTCTACCTTTGGTGTATTTGTATATCCGAAAATAGGTATTACCATCACCCAGAGTTTCCCCGTTCATATATCTAACCTGTTCTCCTCGCTTCTAATGACCCTGTGAATGTTTCATATCGCCTTATGTTATCGACTGTGTTACAGAGACAATATAATGATGCGAATTCTAACATAACATGTCTCTGTGTGTGCATGCCTATAGCGATAAATATAATAAATCTGGAATTTTAAGAATTAATAACTAAACTATAAAACCACTTCCAATGATAATGGTTCACGTTGACGCCATAGTTTGGTAAGAGAAGGTTATAAATGTTAAAAAACAACAGGATCAATACCTATAATTAAACATAATTAATTCTCAGCTAGTTGGTTTGCTCTATTCTCGCAAATTGAATGTGTTGACAGACCATGTGTTGAATAACTCAAAGCGATTTAATTGCAAGAATTTTCGTCAATGTCCTGTAAGTCAGTAGAATGTACAAATCACTGCAGGTGGTACTCCACTGCTGAACAACACGAAGAAATGAATCGCGACAATCAAGTACAATCAAGTACGTTCAATTGCCGAAGATGTCTGATGCTTGCCGGTACCCGACAATAACTGCCTGCTAATTGTTTCCATAACGTTTCTATACAATCAATCAATCAGTCCATCAATAAATATACGAGAGAGAATTCTGAAAAGCCGCCATATCCCAAAAAAGCCCATGAATTCTGACTCTGATGAAATTTTATATAGATAATACCTACTTCCGAGATTTGAAAAAGAGCGATATTTAACCTTACATAAGCAAGAAGCAAACAAACAGAAATGTTTTCTTTTAAACGAACCATTAACTATGTGAGGTATTACTTAATGTGTCCTGAACACTACCTTACAAAATGAACCACGGCTTTTGTGAGGTCCGAAATACTGTATAACTCACCAGGAATCTATGCATAGGTTTACGCTATAGTAAACAGTTATTGTACTAACATGGATCTTCAAATTACTTCTGGGTGGTATGGTTCCTAATTATCAACTGTTGTAAATATATCAATCAGATGACGATTTTCATGATAAACAAGCCTGACTGGTTATATTCATTCAAGTTTCTCGCTAATACCTTTCGAGTCATACCCAATGTCAAACATTAAACTATGCAAACCGCTTTGTTTGATCAAAAATTGCTATTAAGTGTACTGATTGTTCTTGTTCTTCCTTTGCCAAAAAAAAAAAAGAAATCATTAATATTTAATAAATCGATACAGATTATGATTTGATGTTCATCAATATTTGACGACATTCGTTGTGATCTTGGGATGCGACAGGCTTCCGCTCCCACGACAAGATCAATACACCGTACCCTGGCTTCATAAAGACATAAGAATCGCACTTTGCTGTTTGAGTTTACTGAGTGTATGCACGGGGGGAGTGTGCAGTACGATTCCATAGTGGTACAGTGTCAACATACTGTTTGGGAACCATCACTGATTGGTCATACCCTAATGATACCTATGCAATCATCTATCCAAAATCGATTATCACCCCCCCGCTCTCAAACAACACTCGAAAGACAAAGCACTCTTTGGCGCATGCTAAGCAAACATAATTGCTTTTTTGGAGACCCATGTAATTACCGTTTATAAGGAACCCCATTGAACTTCCTGGGATAATAATGTAAACATCGGATATAATGGCAAATGTATGGAAGATCAGTGTGAATATTTGTCTTTGTCAGTCTGATTGGCTGTTGCCTTGATCCGGAAGCGCTGTAACCTTATACTGTATAGTCTGAGTTGAATGGTCGGAAAGAGAGACAGGGCCTCTTATAACGTTTGCTTCATTTCCAGACGACTGGTACAACATTTGACCAAGACAGCCAAATGTCCAACTTTAGCCCTTTCACTCATATGGGAACCTATCGACCTTATTATAAATGGACTACAGCATAGAGAGTAAAATCATAGCAGTGACGACAGTGTGATAGTAGGCAAACTATCTAATGAAATCAGACTGTAAACCTTTTTTTGAAACCTTTTGATTTCAGCTATTCCTCAAGTGCTGATATTGTAAAGTAAGTAAAATTACCCGGAAAAGGGAACTTTTCAAAAACAGAATGATATCAAGGCGGAATATCTTGGGTGGCAGATATGCCGGAGAAAAGAACCTGCCTAAGGCAAAATAGCCGGAAATGGGATCTTTCCCATGGCAGAACGGGCTAGAGATGGATTGTCCATAGGGTGGACCGGCCCGGATAGCACAGTTGGTAGAGCGTCCGCTTCGGGACCGGTAGATCCAGGATCAATCCTTGATCGAGTCACACCTAAGACTTTAAAAGCTTGGCGTTCAGCATGAAGGGGATAGGGCAACGACTGGTTGACCCGTATCAGTATAATGGCTCGGGTGGGGGCGGCTTACTTGCCTTCGGTAAGTCGTCTCAGTGAAGCAGCAATAAATAAAAGAGCGGTGGAAATCCGTCCTGCAACAAGGAGGCACATTACACGTACATGCACCCTAAGGATTCCTTCGTCGTCATATGACTGAAAAATTGTTGAGTACGACGTTAAACCCCAAGCACTCACTCACTCTTTAGGGTAGAATTGTACGAAAGCGGAAGTACCTACTCACAAGAATAAAATCTTTGGAAACAATATAAACCGTGTGGACGTAGATATGCTTTCAGACATTTTGACTAGAACTTCGAAAATATCCCGGGATTTTTCCACTCTCTGAGATTGTCCGAATTATCCAAAATTTCCGTGATACATCAAAGTGTTGTTCAAAACACTTTATGAATTACATAGTAGGTAACATCATCGCACAATTAAGACTTGGTTTGTTGTACACACTAGCTGTTTACAACATATTGTTCTTTTTTAATTTCTGTTGCATGAAGTTTGTATACACGGTATAAAATAAAGCTTTTCCTGCCTTGTGATAAGTTGATATTTCAAATATAACCATGTGAACATGACAACTGCAATTTCACCGATGCTGTGCTAACTTTTGCAGACGTGCACATGGGTAAGTAATATAGCTTACATTGTATCAAATTTAACTCATGCAGATTTCATTGTTATCCTATGGTGAAGTTTTCAAAATTAGATAATGCAAAGCCAAATAGAGTAATGTAGACTAATTTGGATTTCATGATATTATATTATATTTTTTCTGGTTAAGCGTCTTTGAAAAGTATAACCTCCATGTGATGTTTCCTTGCAGCAAAAATATCTGAAAAGTGCTGTCGAAGTCAACTTTATTTCACATGACACCATTGAAGACACATATTTGCATATACGCACAGTGATAACCGGTTCAGTGGCTTAGTCAGGAAGTCGGGAGGTCTGAGATCAAACCTGTTTTGGGTTATACCCAAAACTTTAAAAATGGCACTTATTGCTACCTGGGTTGGTGTCTCAGCACTGATAGGTCAGAGTAAGGAAACAGGACTGCTTAACACGATGTCCGTATAATGTAACTCTATGAGGTGTCTTGTATGGTGCCTTGGGCATGATACTTGAGTGGAGACAGCACTTTGGATACATGGATTCACCCAACCACAAGCAGGCAAACTATAAATAAACACACCATATGACTCCTCCTCGTCATATGACTGGAAAGTTGTTAAGTACGACGTTAACCCAAGCACACATACACCACATACACACCCGCATACATCGGTGTGTGTAAAATATGTACAAATTACAGAAGGAGGTTTAAATTTTCTAAAGGTTCAAATGAACTTGTGCTACATGCATGTACATGTTAGATTACAAAAATTGAACGCTTCAGCCCCCTTGGCCTTCGCACAGGTTTTAAAAGGCTTCCGAATTTAGCTTGAACAAGTGACTCAAATAAGTGGATATTAACTAAATCGGTACGGTGTGACGTCATTCAAAGACGAAAACAGATCTGATTAGACTCTACCAGTTGGCAATGTGGCCGTGTCTACAGACTGCTCAGGGTACTCATTATTTCTGTTCTATATTTAAAACTGAACTTCTGTCCGTCGAGCTATTTCAGTTATCATGAATCTTTATGTAACTCAGTAAAGGGCACAGAATGAATGCAACAGATTGTAGCAAATAATAAAGTGTTCCTTCTCTCATCTAGGTTATTTCAAATCTGGAGAGAGTTTTTATTTATATATGTGTACTTATACAGTGTTTTTAATGTCATAATTTATCCTTATTTCTCTGATTGGTGTTTTATGCCGTACTCAAGAATATGTCACTTATATGATGACGGTCGGCGTTTGGTAGGGATCGAAACCGGAAAGAGCTTGCGGAAACCCACAACCATTTCACAAGCTGCAATGTAATAACTGTATTGGTGACCAACATAGGCGTTATAGATATATTCAAGTTTAAACAGAAATTCCATTTTGTGTAAAGAAAGATTAAGACAAAACTTATAACAGCCACTAACATGTATTTGTCGTTGGCCGCATCTTCGTCGTTGCAACGTTGAATAGAAGCTGTTTCTCGCGCTTGATTTCTGTATATTGTTCTCCACTGTCCGATTATGACCCGCTGTGATTTGTGCCTTCTGATCTGCCGCAGGAAATAGACGAAATTCCTTGCCTTTTATTTCCACTGGGCTATCACGCTGGTCTATCAACTCATTCAATCAACGGAAATAAAGCAAACCAAAAAGCAGAGGGCTGGTCATTTTAGATTTTAATCGTGTTGAGTCGTGAGTGAACAGGTGTGACTGGAAGTCGTTAAAATAATCAAAATTCCACGTTTGTCACATTTATCACTATAGAGAGAACATTTAAGGCATGTGAAACTGTGACCTCTTAAATGAGATGGACATATTGTGCATGGATTCGGATCAGGACATTTTCTTCACAAGACAGTTGATATCCTAAGGCGATATGAAATATTCACATGGTAGTTAAAAGCTAGGAGCAGATACCTAGATGTGTAAACGAGGAAACTCTGGGTGGCATGGTAACAGCTATTTTCATACAAATAAAACCACCAAAGGTTAGTTGCTACAACTGAAGTGTGGGGCAAACTATCTTCCATGGTTAACTTAGTGTAGCTACCTGGAGTGAGGTGAACAAAAAAACATTACAGTATACAAGTGAAAACAAGACATGCGTTTCTCAAAAACCTCAACAGTCGGAACTTCCTTGGATGTTTTGGGGATGTCGAAATATTGATGTTTATAAATATTGAATTCCCAACCTTCTCTAGGCTGTGGATTTACCGGATTTTGTCAAGTTAATTGGTTTGTCGTTGACGCTTTGCTTTGGGACTTTCAACAGAAAATACAGGGTATACGTTTCTTGAAGTAATGTTTCACTTCAATGTCAGAGTGGTTTTGGATTTGCCTGCTGGTTTAGTACGGGGAAAAAGGGTTACTTTTAACATGCACTTTTTACTTCCATCACAAGGGCTGCAGGATCGATCGCGGATATAGACATACATTACTTCTTCGCAATAAAATTGAAAACTAAAAGTGTTTGGAATTTATTACGGTTTAGGGGGTTTCCATTCAGACTGTGCGGCTTCGCACAAGTCGTAAAACGATGACAAATTATTACTTTTGGTTTTGTTAAACAGCAAAGAAACATAATCTCCTGAAACTGCTCCCAAAAGAGATTCTGAACTCAGTCTGGTTGGCCACTCAATGGTCATTGCAGTCTAGACTTAGCGTTTATATATATATATATATATATATATATATATATATATATATATATATATATATATATATATATATATATATATATATATATATATATATATATATATATATATTCAGATTTGGACCGATATATATATATATATATATATATATATATATATATATATATATATATATATATATATATATGTGTGTGTGTGTGTGTGTGTGTGTGTGTGTGTGTGTGTGTGTGTGTGTGTGTGCGTGTGTGTGTGTGTGTGTGTGTGTGTGATTAAATGTGCTCCATATGTCTGCACGTCTATCTCTGTAGCTGACTGTTGGAGTGATATAATGCTGGAGATGAAGCGTTACCTTGTCAGATAGTGGAGTGCTGAAATTATTTTCATTAGATAACACACTGCTGTTGTACACAGTCATATGTATGTGTTTGAAACAGGTGTCATCAGATATACGACTATACCGTTAAGTCTAGTGGTGTAGATTCAGTCAAAATGAAAGAGAAAATGCATTCTATGTCAAGAAAAGTTAAGAAACCAAAACCTTAAAACTGCCATCAAGAAGTAAGTTTGCTGAGTGCCGCCCAAACACCTTTGACGTTGCAACGTTCCTTTCCATGATTCATTTCGTTTACCACAGCTGAATAAGGACGTGATGTGTGCCTTCTTCTGTACTACAGGAAATGGACGAAATTTCTTGCCATTAAGTTATGTTGAGCTATCACGCTGGTCGGTCAACACATTCAGTCAGCGGGAATAGAGCCGACCAAAGAACAGAGTGTTAGTGATTTTGGGCCTTCTAACGTTTATAACCTTCGCTTGCAACGCTATGGAATCAATCCGAACAATTATGGTTGAAATTAATTTTTTGGTGCAATAAATGGACTTGGTCATTTGAGATTTTCTAAAATTAATATTCATCGCTTGCCACGCTATGTAATCTGAACAATTGTGGTAGGGAGTATTTTATTGTACAATCATTGATAATTAAAATTCACATTTGCCATATTTATCGCTACAAAAAGAATATTCAAGGGATTTCGAATTCTGATGTCTAAAACCCCAAAGACACGTCGCGAAAGGATTCGGGTCAGGACATAGTCTTCTTACGACAGTTGATAAACCTAAGGCGATCAGAAATATTTACAGGGTCGTTAGGAGCTAGGAACAGAGAGCTAGATGTGTGAACGGGGAAACTGGGAGAGTGTGGACAGCCATATAGTATCAGTGTAGTGTGGGAAAAAGCATTAAGGTTATGACACGCCGTGAGTACTTTCACCGCTAAGATCCCGACGGATCGATCCCGGAAACAGGCATATATGTACATTACTTCTTAAAATGATCAGAAATAATCATTTATTATCTTGTCACACAGCAATCAATTAAATTGTCTGGAAAATCTACCTAAAACATCATGAACGCAGTCTGTTTTAATTGTTTACAGTCTCGTGGTGGATAGGAAATCTTGACAATCTGAGCGACCACTGAGTCGATATGCTGGACAACAACGCTCTATCCCCTGATGTCTCATTCCTGAACCGGAAGGGTGGGCTGTTTTGAAATGACAGGTGCTCCATGTGACAGCACGTCTATCTCTCTAACTGTCTGCTGGAGTCGTATAATGCTGGAGGTGATGTGTGACCGTGTCAGTCCGTGTGAGGGAAGACAACTGAATATAAGTGCATGTGCACTATGACTATTGATGTTTAACACTGCCTCCAAGGCTCAAGGACCTTCAGACCCACGATGTCAGAGCGGTATAGACTGCCTCAAGGTCACATCACCTGCTCTCTGATTTATGAACTCACGTGTACTAACCCAGCCTTACTGTATTAAAACAACAGTTATTCAAAATCAAATGATTAACTCAAATGTTGCGCTGTTCCAAGTAACTCAATCCGATCTCTACTTGGAGAATATCTCTACCGGACGTGATCTTTGGCTTTCCTCCGAATAGTCAAAATTCCTGTTTTCAGTTTTGCTTTGCAGTAATAGTATTTTTCACTTTTATTTCACGTGACCAAAGGTCCCATTTAGGAACACTGTAGCCGGTTGCTGATGACTCTGTAACAGGAGGTCATACTGACGGGTTTGTTGTTTACTCGGCAGGACAGCTGGTTCTTGAAATTATAACTCGGGGTTCGTCTCTCTAGAGAGTCTCTGGAATTTGCTTGCTTTAAAAAAAACAAGAAACAACGAATTATTCGTTCTTTACAAAAGAGCATGGATTTAGAACCCTATAATCGATCATGAGTGAAAACTTTTTACATATAGAAATTTTCTGCGTTTTTCTGCTAATGTTAAATGACAGTGTTTAAGTGTTTTCTTAAACAGCTTTTAAAACTCAAAGGCGTGACATGGCATTTCTCATGTGTCAGCAGATTGCCATAAGTCCGTTAGGTCTTCATCGAGACTCCGTACATTGACACAGCTGGGTCGATATTGACTAGATTATACACGTGACTGATGTGAAATATTCTATGGAAAACAATTCTTTCAAATGAAATAAAAAACATACCGGGACTTTTTTATGAGACAAAAGAAAAAGGACAGGGTCGATAATGAGTTATTTGGGTCCGCGATTGATGAATAATTAATAATTTATTAATAACTTAAGATAGAGAACAGTTAAAGTACAGCGTGTTATTTAGTAGCAGGATTACCAGTATTTTGGTAGTTGGTTTTGTGTTTAATATGTGGTGTGTTTTATTATTAGTTTTGAGAGATAACACCTTTTTAAAAACTGTGTGTATTTAAATTTTTAAATTTTAGTTATACCGTTATAAACATAAAGTACACAATTTAGGATCAAGTGGCTTTGATTCAACAGATAATGAAAAAGCCATTATTGACACTCACGTGGCCGTTTACCCAGTCTGACTTCCGTTGAAGACGATTTGTCTTCCATATGTATTTTATTTATTTATTTGATTGGTAATATTTCACTTATACGACGGTGGTCAGCATTATGGTAGAAGGAAACCGGGCAGAACACAAGATTATCCATATGTAGCTGAGACAATTTCTCAGTAACTTTGGTGTATGGTTTACGTAGAGCACTAACGTTTCCACGCCCCTGCCCCCCCCCCCTCCAAAGAAGTTGACCAGCATTGTATAACAGAAAATGTCAGGTATACCGGAGTTTCATATTAAACAATCAACGAGTTAATCAATCAGTCACTCAAATCATATTCACCTGGTACAACAGTGATTAATCTATTCATGTTTATCAATAATTTGATGACAGACCATTGAAAACAAAACCGTGTACAGAACCAGCAAACTGGTTAAGTGAAACGCTGTTGTCGTTATCTCAAGACAAGCAGCATGGTTTCGGGTTACAAATACATTGTAAGATTCACACCACAGTTTCTTGGTACGCTATTATATTACTTTCTGGTTAAATGTCTCTTCGAATATTACAACCTCCATTTTATAATAGAGTTAAGTATCTTTACACCAAGATGCTACCTTGCTGTTGTCATAATTCAAATTGTCGTCGAAATCAACTTAAATCAACAAGACAGCAAGAGAGACGTCCACACATACATATACATGTACTCACAGTCAGACGGAACGTTCTCTCAGCTAGCTAGAACTGATTTATTCAAAATTCTCAAGTCAAATCAATATTTATATCCGAAACATATTTCGCTGACTAGTCCTGTCTGATTAATGTTCTGAAGACCGCCAATGTGGGTAAGTGGTGTCAAAAAGAGTCTGCTGTATCCAAGATATTTTCTTATACAAATTACCAGAGGTACATAAAATGGATATCCCAGCGAAAGTATCACGAAAGTATTCCTTATGATATGTGCATGTGTAAACGAGATTTGGAGGACGTGCTACGTGTCTGCTGGTCAGATCTAGAGCTCTTCAACCGGAAGGTGAAATTGGGAAACTGACATACGTTATTAATTCTTTTTGCAAATTATTTGACTGGTGAAACTTTGAGAGGCTTTTCGAAATTGTGGTTTATATTGTTTTTCTGTCTGCGGGTGGCTGCTTTCCTACAAATCTGCCCTCGGGACAGTACACATTCTACGCTCAGCTAATTCCCTTACCCTCCATTTTTCATTTGATCTGCAGCGTCATGTACTACAACAAATGTCAGCTTGAACGAAAGGCCGGTTGGAAGCAACAGTGACAATGTCTTTATAAAGTAACACAATCGATTGGTCATCCTTTGTTAAAATGCTATTCATATCGTTTCACTGAATGATTACGATCTGTCATCTGTTACTATAAATGAGTGGTACCAATAGCACATATGTAGACAGTAAAGATTCAATAAAAAGCATCTCCGGTTTTGTTATTTTTACGTCATCACTCTGTTCCTTATGTAAACAAACAGCTACCGATGTGCAAACACTGACACTTATTCACCACAATAGATCTATCGATGTTTAATGTGCACAGCTCTCAATACACTGCAAGTTCGCCTTACAATCATTGTGGTTAGTCAGCAAGATATGTGAGTACCCGAGACTTGTTGTGGAAGACGGTGGACAACATCTGCTTCAATGATTGATTAAAACAAATTGATGAAATACTCCCATCTTGATTAATTTCTTTTTGAATGGAGACATTCTCGCTTGTTGTCAACATGTATTTTTTCCGACAAATTAAACAATTTCAACATTGCCGAAAAAAATATGATAAGCTTTCGACTATCATGGCAATGGGCAAACTCTGGAATGACACTAAGGCACGAAAAGTTGGAAAAGATAACAGTTCAACCACATGTCTACAGTAATAGATCTTTTCAATATATATGCAACAGGAGACAAAGCCATCATCAAACCTGGGCCTTTACTGTATTATAGCATGCATCCTTTGAAAGGATCACTGTCAAACCCATTCAGTTTTACCACCACTGGTCAGAAACATGGACAAACTTAAGTATAAAGAGTACAAACGTCTTTGTTTCATAGCTGTGTGTAATTTATCTCGGTGCTAGGGTGACGTATATTCGATGGCCACCTAGGATATGTGAGCAGATGTAATCAATTTATAAACTAACACGGTGCACGATTTACGTTCTGAATTCAGTGACACACCTAGCACGTTCCTTGTGTCTATCCAACATTGTTGAAATCTAGTGACCGTTTGTCTTTGTAGGTATCAGCCTTACTTCCATAATATTTGTATTGGACATTGTTTAGGGAATTAAACTTGTGATTATAGACCTGAAACGTCCATTCTGATTGTCGTCTGGTATATGAAGGTGTGTTTTGACTTCGAGATCGACTATAAATGATTCATAAACCATGGAGTTACATAGGAACTATAAAGAATATACTACCTCTCACTTGGCGTCGATACCACACCAATCTATTTCTGTTAAGGCAACACTGTGTTGGATGTTCATAACATTACATTGTTCTGTATTTCGGTTTATGAAATAAAGATGTAGTTTGTCGTTTGTCGGAATATGGTCCCCTATGGTGAGCTATTCGGTGGGAATTACAGGATAGTGCACAACACCTCTGTGAAAATGTGCACGGTAAAAAAAAAGTCTCTAGGCCTCCCAACTTTTAATATAAAATACTTGTGAAATGTTTCATCTATAGAGAAATCACACGCCATGAAATGGGTTCAAAATAATAAGCCATATCTATTGAGCAAGGTTAACAAACCATACCGATGTTAACATGAAGCACTGAAAACTTGTACATCTATGAAATCTTACATCATGGATTATAGGTTTAAAATAATTAGTGCATCGTTTATGGTACGCCGTCTTCGCTTTTGCTTTATGTTGTGTTGCTTTATGTTGGTCAGTTGGTTTTTAAATGAGAAAATTGTGCTTGGGACCAATATATCTGGAGACACTTTTCGTGTCGTTTTCTGGTTGTCTTGAAGCAAAACAACGAGACTGATTTCCAGAGGAACGGTGTTTTTATCCTTAACATCACACGTGTATCAATTAAAACTCTTTCTGTCTACTAAACAATGATATAAATCAAAACTCTCAATGTTCCTTCCGGCATAGAAGCATCACGGATGGAGAGCAGTCTTGTAACAGTTAAAATCAGTCACGTTCCTCACTTCCACAGCTAACCAAAAGCATACAGGTTTTCAATTTCAAGCACATTTCTATGAAGAACCCTGTTAATTCAGTAGTCAAGTAACTGCAAAATGACTAGTTGAAAGAGACCTGTCTAATGTTCACCACCAGTGACCTATCACAGAGTTAGTGAGTGCTTGGGGTTCAACGTCGTACTCAACAATTTTTCAGTCAGGAATCATTAGGTTGCATGTACATGTACTGTGCGTCCTTGTTGCAGGACGGATTTCCACCGCTCTTTTATTTAGTGCTGCTTCACTGAGACGACTTACCAAAAGCAAGTAAGCCCCCCGCCCGAGCCATTATACTGATACGGGTCAACCAGTCGTTGCACTATCCCCTTCATGCTGAACGCCACGCGAGGAAGTTACAACTTCCTCTTTTAAAGTCTTAGGTGTGACTCGATCAAGGATTGATCCTGGATCTACCGGTCCCTATCACAGAATCCCTGCACCAAGCTATGGACCGGAGAATTTGTCGTCTAGTCAATCAAATGAAATACTGTTGACTGTTATACTGTACATTATGTAGATGATATATCAGTGGAAGAAACTTGGATAAAACCTGGATGAAAACACGAAACTTCGCCATTTACCCGACAAAGCATCTGAAGGAACATAATTAAGATAGGGATAAAACCATGGGATCTAGTCATTTAGCTGACAAATAATTTGAAGATGCCTGGATTGATCGCGAATGAAATCATGGAGCCTTACCATGCCCCTAACAAATTATCTGAGGAAACGTTGATAGGACTCGGAGGAAATCATGAAACCTCGTTATTGACCTGTCAAACCACCTGACGAAACCTCAACTGAGCATAGGTTAAATCATGAAACTTCGTCCTTAACCGTACAAATCATCCCAGAAACCTGGACAAAGCTTGGATGAAATGGAACTCTCGCTCTAGGATTCTGCAAAACTTAAAAAAATATTAGGTGACGATTTCTTTTCATACTCTTACAGAGTACTGAAATCAGCAGAAAGATTTGTGGCCACCTAATTCGAGTTTGAAATTTGATCGAGTTTGAACAGCTCTTTGGCGTCATGCATCCTGTACTGCTGACAAGGAAACACGATAGGTATATAAATGTTCGGATCGTAATCTCAGAGAATGCATTAATTAATTAAACTTAAAGTAAAACCCTAACAGAGGTAAAGTGACTGGAGGCCGTTTTTCACCGGTCACGTGTGATCATTTGCCTACTATCACACTGTTATGACTGCTCTGATTACACTCTCTATTCTGTAGACCTTTTATGTTTGATAAGGAACCAGATAAATAAAAGGGCTGAAGATGGACATGGGACCATCAATGTGAAATCAGTCGTCGGGAATTGGTCCAAACGATGCAAGAGGCCCAGCCTCTCTTTACAACCACTCACAGCACTTCCGGATTGACACAAGAGCCGATTAAAAGGACAAAGACAAATAGTCACACTGATCTTCCATACATCTGCCATTATATCCGATGTTTACATTATTATCCCAGGAAGTTTAATGGGGTTCCTTATAAACGGTAATTACATGGGTCTCCAAAAAAGCAATTATGTTTGCTTAGTTTGCTCCAAGGAGTGATTTGTCTTTCGAGTGTTGTTTCTAAACTTTGAGAGCGAGGGATGATAATCGATTTTAGAATAGATGATTGCAAACCTATTATTAGGGTATGGCGTTCAATGACAGTTCTGAAACAATATGTTGACACTGTACCACTGTAGAACCACACTGCACAGCCTCCGCTTGTACAAAGCATGCACTCAATTGACTCAAACAGCAAACTGCAATTGTTATGTCCTGATGAAGCCATGGTATGGTGTATTGATCTTGTCGTGGGAACGGAAGCCTGCCGTACCCCAAGAGCATAATAAATATTTCCCGTAATTAACGTCTAATCATAATCTTTGCCGATTTACTAAATTCAAAAATTCAAAAAATTCCATATTTTTGGGCAAGGGAATGATCAAGCATGATCAGTATGCTTAGAAGCAAACTGTGATCAAAGAAAGTGGTGTGCATAGCTTAATGTTTGATGTTGGGTATGATTCGAAAGGTATTAACGAGAAACATGAATGAATAAAAACAATCAAGCTTTATCATGTTTATAAAAAAAAACATCACTAACTAGTTGACATATTAACTTCGGAAAGTTGATAAACTTCGGAAAGTTGATAATTAAGAGCCATTCCACGCGAAAGTGATATGGAGATCCATTCTAGAATGTTTACTTTACCGTAAATTTACCAATGGGTAGGTTCCTGATGAGTTATACAGTACTTCGGGACGCACAAAACTCGTGGTTCATTTTGTACAATAGTGTTGAATACACACCAAGTAACACCTTAGTTTAAAAAAACATTTCTGCTTTTTGCCTATCCCATTTTAAACATTGCTCTTTTTCTAATGTAAATACACAAAAGGAGTCCAGAACACGCGATCGGTGTCAACTATTATTACTGAATTGTTTTTGCTGGATATTACTGAATATTACTATAGTGTCTGCTTTCCAGCATAGTTTTACTGGCATATTACCAGAGCTAAAGCAAACACGAAAAGTCACACTTTCGTAAGAGTTTAGAATTACTTAAGGTAAAGTTATATGGACACAAATGTATTAAAGTATGTATGGCAGCACAAGTTAAATTGTGGTATATATCAATATTTCGAACTTTAGTTAATGAGTGGATTTACCGGTTTTCCAAGACAGTTCGCATCATGAGGTGATACGAGATTTTCACAGGGCCGTTAGAAGCGAAGAAACGAGGCTACAAGTGTGTACGGAGAAACTGTAGATGGATTTTAAACAGCCATTTCCAGATATATAAATACACCAGACAGAACAAGGCAGACAGACCACGCGATCCTTATGGTTACTGCAATTTTTACTGTTAGGTACTACTATGTGACTATGGTGTCAGCTTTTACCAACGGTAAAGTTAGTAAAGCGACCTAGAGCCTCTGACAATGGCATATTTCCAGTTCATGCGCTACATAAAGCCTCAAAAAAATAGAGATGTCAGCGAAAAATATATTTTCGTATTAATTAAAACGTGCTTTTTCAGTTTGATTGGTTTCCTTGGTTATTTATTTGATTGGTGTTTTACGCCGTATTCAATATTTCACTTATATGACGGAGGCCAGCATTATGGTTGGGGTAAACCGGGTAGAGCAGGTTATTGCAGAACTTCCCACTTACGGCTAGAGATCCATGGTTAAGGAACCGCCTGGTAGTTAGAATTGGAAAAGTGTTAATGTTCAGATGCACTGTATACTTTCACCACTAAGATCGTCGGGTCTATTCCAGATTGAGACATACATTGCTTCTTCACCATCAACTTTAAACTTGATCACCAGTTATTATTTATAATTCTGTCAAACAGCAAGAAAATAAATTTTCTTGAAAATGCTTTTAAAGATTCTGAGCGTAGTTAAGTTTAGTTATTATTACAGTCTACTGTATATATATCTTAGCAATATGACCGACTACTCGGCCGATATGTTCTGTAAATGATAACGTCAGGTGTACTTTTTCATTGTTACAATATTAAAAGAAAAATCATTGAAAATCAAAGGACTAAGCCAAATACTGCGCTGTTCTAAGTAATCCAATCCATTCCCTATTTAGAGAAAAAACCTAGACGTGATTCTTGGCTTTCCTCCGAATTGTAAAATTTCCTGTTTTCAATTTTAGTTTGCAGTAATAGTATTTTTTACTTTTATTTCACGTGACCAAAGGTCCCATTAGGAACATTGTAGCCGTTTGCTGGTGACTCTGTAACAGAAGGTTATACTGACAGGCTTACTGTTTTCTCGACAGGACAGTTAGTTCTTGCAATTATAACACGGAATTCGTCTCTCCAGAGAGTCTCTGGATTTGGCTTGTTTTTTTCACACAGGAATTATTCGTTCTTTACATTCGTTGAATTTAGAGTCCTAAAATCGATCACATCTAAAAACGCTGCACACACAGAACTTTGTGCGCTTTTCTGCCAACGTTAAATGACAAAGTGTTTTGTTAAACGGGCTTTTAAAACTCAAAAGCTTGACCTGGAAATAAACGGCGTGCCACATGGTATTTAGCCATTATCATGCGAGATTTTTTTATTAGTTTCTAGAGCTAACTAAAACTCTATGATATTAAATATTACACCTTTTGGAAAGCTTCTACACCGGTTTAAGACAGAACACAATTTAGGATCATGTAGTCTTGATTTAAGGGAGAAGAAAATGATGCCAAAAGAAGATGAAAGAGCGTCAAAACTATGGTCTTATATGGTAAAATATGGTCTTTAATAGTTTTTGATTTTTTTTTTTGACGTGAAAAGGGTATTTGAAAATATTTTTGTATCGTGGGTATTTGAGACCAACTGTTGGTATTTATCGTTGTTGCATAATAATGTTCCAAATAAGGATGTGATGCTTGTCTAATAATTTGAATGTAAATTTGTTGTTTATATCGAAACATGCATTAACTATTCAAATTATGATATTACTTATGAACATATTAAAAATATAAATATGATCCAAATAGAGGTTTAATACAGTTGTAAGCTGAAAAGAACAAATTCTAGTGCAAAAATATTATTAAACCTGTGTTACATCCTCATTTATGACATTATTAAACAAAGACTATACATACCAAAAGGTGGTCACAAATACCCACCATACAAAAATTATTTTCAAGTGTCTTTTTCTCCTTAAGGAAAAATTGGAAAAAATATTGAAGACCACGTTTAGAAATAACTTTTCGCACGCTTTCATCTGAATTTTATGTCATTTTTATGTTTTCTCCACCTATAACAGATGACGGAAAAACTATCGATGACACACACATGGAGGTTATCTACTTACCTTCCATCAGTACGATGTAAAATATATGTACTTATTGTCAGTAACTTACCGAAAGGTCGATTGTTTTCCTAGAGCACTAACTTTTCCATCATCCATAAAAGTGACCAGCATAGTATAAGAGAAAATGTCGGGTATCTCATAGTGTGATATTAATCAGTTAAATCAATCAGTCAGTCAATCAAATATAATGTCTGCAGCAAATCTGGTACAACAGTGAATGATCTATCCATGGCCGTCAATAATCTGATGACAGAACACCGAACATAAAGCTATGCATGTAAGAACCAAACTGGTCAACGGAAACACTGTTGTCATTATCTCGAGAGAAGCAGCATGGTTTCGGGTTACAAATACATTGCAAGATTCACACCGCATTCTAATATCCCAGGTATAATGGTACTTCCGGCAAGCTTAGAATTCCGGAAGAAAATTCGGTTTGTGTTGGTGAATTGCAAATCTATGTGAATGAAACTCCTTTCCAATTGTACCATTAGAACAGTGTAGTGAAACTGTCTGGTATTTCCGTTCACAGGAACACTTGATGTGTTCTCGAGAATATGCCCATTTCTCAAAATTATTGCCATGGCCATATTTGATCCCAACTAGCAGACTATAACGAAACTGGCCGTATTTTCATAAATATAACCAGTTATGGAGAATGAACTGAATCTTGTGAAAGCAATCTTGTGTTTGCATAACAATAATAATAAACGATGTTTAAAACATTGAAAGAAAAGCTTCATCAGCGTGTACAGATATCTGGAATAAGGGTAGAAATCACATTGATGAGAAGCTCCTGGCTCACTTTGCTGCGCTAGCATAATAACCACTAGGCCACGGAGGCAGCTCGTTATCTCAGCGCTAGAAGCGTTATCTCAGCGGTAGAAGCGTGGTTTCAGGTTGCTGATGCATTGCAAGATTCAAACCACAGTTTTATGTTTGAGATATAATGGTATCGGTCGTAACATGTGCATGATTGAAAACGAGATTTAAGCGACGTGACACTCTGAGAGGCTTTCCGAAATTGTTGTAAAACATGTCCACGTGGTTTATATTGTTTAGATACTTTTTTCTGTCCGTGGGTGGTTGCTTTCGTACAACTCTGTCCTCAGGACTGTACACTGCAGATTCTCTTACCCGCCATTTCTCGGGACATTCCGTTTTTTCTCGTCCCGCCTGTACCAGGTTTCCCTCCGTTTTCGTATTATTTGCGGTCTCATGCATGACAACAAATGTCAGTTGGAACGAAAGGCCGGTTGCAACCAAAAGCGACAATGTCTTTATAAAGTAACACAATCGATTTGGTCATCCTTTGTTAAAATGCTATTCATATGAATGATTAAGATCTGTCATCTGTTACTATAAATGAGTAGTACCAATAGCACATATGTAGACACTAAAGATTTAATATCTTCAATATATAGCACCTCCGCTTTTGTTATTTTACGCCATCGCTCTGTTCCTTACGTAAACAAACAGCTACCAATGCGCAAACACGGCCTCTAATTCATCACAACAGATCAATCGATGTTTAACTTCCAATACACTGCAAGTTCCCCTCAGAATCAATGTGCATGGTTGTTTACCTGCGATATGTTATTGAAGACAGTGGACAACATCTGCTTCAATAATTGATTAAAACAAATTGTTGAAATACTCGAATCTTGATTATGAAATAATTTCTTTTTGAATGGAGACATTCTCGCGTGTTGTCGGCATGTATTTCTTTTCCGAGAAAGTGAAAATTTCCCAAATTGTCCAAAAAGCAAGGTGATAAGCACGCGATTATCGTTGTATTGGACATGATAGACAGGTAATGTATGACACAGTTTGAAAAGTTTACGTATAATAAACTAGAAAACTGTACTTGTTTTGCAACACTACCACTCTGAGAATTCATTTAAATTAAAATTAGAAAGTAAATACATAAAATGTGTTGTGCCATTGCTGTGCGGTGAAAATGCATTTCCCTGCTTGATACATTGCCCCTGGCTGGTTTATTGACATATTCACTGATTCAGTCAATCACGTGACAGATTGTCTAGAGCACGGAAAGTTGGTATATTACAATAGGCCTATATTACAATAGTTCAAATTGCTTGCCAACGTATACGGTAATACATCTTTTCAATATATCCAACAGAAGACAAAGCCATCAAAACTGGGCAAAAGGCCTCAACTTTACCTCACGGGTGTTATAATATACTGTACCTTCCATCGTAATTAAGTTATCACTGTTAAACCCATCCAGTTTTACGGCAACTGGTCAGGCACACAGACAAATTCTAGTATCAAGACAACGTCTTTACTTCATAACCGTGTGTAATTCCATTTAAGCCGAAGCGACGTGCCGTATATTCGTCGTACTGAATTAGATGCCCACCTAGGATATATGAACAGTTGCTATCAAAGAGCGTCTTAAATACATATTTTGACTATCGATACAAGCTAGCATGATACACGATTTGGATTCTGATTTCGTACACACGTCTTGAACACTCCCTGCGTCTTTCCAACATTATTGAAAACTTGTGACTGCTTCTCTATGCATGAATCCATCTTAGTGTTATACTTTTGTAGTTTCTTAGTTCTTTGGTGATTTTGTGCCTTTAATAATCAGTAAAAAAGATGCAGAGTCTTCAGTTTGTTGGAATTTGGTGCACTCAGAAATCTTGGCTCTGGATAAGGTGTGAAATCTAACCGTCAGTGTTAGCTATAGGCGCTCTGGCGGTCCTTAGGAAGCTCTGGTTCAACCGTAACGGCCCTGTGGTCGTGTGGGTCGAGAAAAGTAAATTGTCGAAAGTACATTGCAGGCTTTGGTTCTACCTGTGTACATGCCAAAGAACGAAGAGGGTGCCAAAGAACGAAGACAGGTGCCTTGAAGAACCAACCTTTCTTAAATATTATATTATTTATATTCTGCGGGCATCGGGGTATAAATCACAGTTGTACAAGATTTGCATGGTTCAGACAAGACCTCCCAGCTATTTACATCAAATACTTGTGAAATATGTCATCTAAGGAATATTATGCCCTGAAATAGGTTCCAAATAATTTGTACATACTTTTTCAAAAAAGGTACACTGGCTATTCTAGGAAGTACTAGAAAACTTGCTTATCTAAGAAATGTTACATCACGGAATAGGTTCCAAATAAGGAGGGTATAGTTTATGAGATTTGTGTTTCTTGAAGCTAGTTTATGTTGGATTTAGTAGGAATGAATATTGTGCTTTTGACCACTGTATCACGATATGCCTATTCATTTATTCGTTTATTCACTTGATTGGTGTTTTACGCGCCTCGCTGACGTGCTAACCACCCAGGTCATAGAGACCCCCGGTACGTAGTCAAACCATGTGACAAAATAAGGCCATACAAGTCCTTTGTGACTAATGCCGCTAGCTTTTTGGTGAAGGACTGAGGTGTCGCCATGGGTTTGTTTTTGTCTTGCTGGACGTTTGCGGTAGTAATCTGTACAACGAGGAGCTGAAAATGAAAATGTCTTTGTATATCATGCAGACTTACAGTAAAATTTGATTTCATTACATTGGTCTTTTATGCCATGCTCAAGTACGGCTGGCAAGAATATTTCACTTATGCTAGGTTGCGGCGAAGGCATTAGGATCGATAGAGTAGCAGATGAGTTCGAGGGCCACAGACGTACTTGGGGCCACTTTGGTCAAATATGGTATTAGTTGTGTGAAAATGACCCATGCATACGGTGTAAGAGGCCCAACCTCTCTTCCCGTTCACTCACCTCTTAGTTGATTGTTAAGAATAAGGACACAGCACTTCCGGATCAACGCCATAGCCAGTCAAAAGGACAAAATCAAACATTCACACTGATCCCCCATGCATTTACCATTATCCCAGATGTTTGCTTTAATATCCCGGGAAGTTCAATAAGGTTCCTTATAAACGGTAATTACATAGGTTCCCGAAAAAGCATTTATGTTTGCTTAGTTTGCGCCAGCAGTCCTTTGTCTTTCAAGGGCCGTGCCTAAACGGAGACCCGGAGATGATAATCGATTTTAGGATAGATGATTGCATAGGTATCAACAGGGTATTACGTTCAGTGATGGTCCAGAAACAGTATGTTGACACTTTACCTCTATGGAATCATAATACACCCTCTCCACTTGTGCAAAGCAAGCACTTCGTGAACTCAAACAGCAAAGTGCGATTGTTATGTCCTGATGAAGCCATGGTATGTTGTATTGATCTTGTCGTGGGAACAGAAGCCTGCTGCACCCCCACAAGCAAACTAAATATTTTCCTTAATGAATTTCAAATCATAATCGATACCGATTTATTAAATAATAATTTCAAAATTTATAAAGGCAAATGTTTCACGATCAGTATGTTTGAAAGCACAATTGTGTTCAAACAAAGCAGTGTGGATAATTTGATGTTTGTTATGTGGCATGGTTCAGAAAGAAATTAACGAGAAACGTTAATGAATAAAACCAATGAGGCTTAAAAAAGAAATAATACCGCCACCTAGTGGATATATGAGAACAGCTTTAGACAACTGATGACGAGGAACGATTCCACCCGGATGTGAGTTTGGTCCCATGTGGTAGAATAACTGTTTATGGATAGGTTCCTGGTGGGTTATACTGTACTTTGGGCTTCATAAAACATTACATAGGGGTTCATTTTGTACAGTAGTGTTGAGAACACTTCGTACACAACAATACATTAATTTTGCGTCTTGTTTGCTTCTTGCTTACCCAAGGTAAAACACCATTTTTCACTTCTCAGAATTAGGTAATATCTATGGAAAGCTGAAATGAGTCGGATATAAAAACCTACCGCATAGAGATAAATCAGAGCAGCGACGAGAATGTGCAAAGTGTTGGCAAATGGCTACACGTAACCGGTGACATGAGGCCCCTAGTCAGTTTACCTTAGTTAGGGTTTTATTCTAACTGTTCATGTAAATGCTTCACATTACACGCCCCCTAGCCATATGGCTTAACTAGAATCAGGTAAAGAAATGCAGCAATGTTAATTGGAATTTTTTATACGTCATTAGCCAAGAATTACTCAAAATGCTCTGCTGTCATCACATTTAACGTACAATAACATTAAAACTAGAGTACGTCAGCTATTGAAAATTGTTTTAGGCCTATCTATTCACTTGGAGTTCTGCGACGTACTCAAGAATACGTCACTTGTATCCCACCAGCAAAGTTTATGAATGAGATATACCACTGTGGGGGTTGTAGTTTAGGGATGTTTGTAAAAATTAAAGTTGAATCACAACAACAACAACTGTATGAGCTCCCGCGTTATGTAGCTGTACTTCTTATGTCAGTCATTATCTGAAATTCATGTGGTAATGTCTCAGTGCTGTATTTACCCGGTTCTCCAGAGAATGTACTTTAGTACAGGCACTAGTAACTGTGGTCTGTGTTTTTGGATATAACACATACATATATATAAATACATAAATAGACTTGGAAGGCGACTCCATTACATAGAAGGATGTTCGCCTTTGTATATCATAAAGCGGACAAACAGGTAGAAGGTGATCGATGGTTTTGGTCAATGTCACGTAAATCGTTTAACTGGAACCGTTTTATTTTGCCACTGACTGGGAGATATTGCCTTTGGATGCGAGAGGCAGGCCTGCTTGTCGAATTGTTGGGCATCATGTAATTTCGATGTGTGACGTCATTCAGAACAGGTTGTTTTTCGCATATGGTTAGTGATTTTTCAGATGTGCATTGGTCATGTGAAGGATGAGCCCTTTTCCATACCCTCGGTATAATAGCGTCCTATATCAGTGCTGAGACAATTTTTTGTTCCAGAATCATGCGCGTCCTATTTGCCTTTCCTTGCGTCCTTGATTTGTTCCTTTTACCAAATTTATGACGGATAAAACAAAAACAAAAAGATCATGGATGCAAAGAACTGTATTCAGAAGACACTCAAGATGACACAAGTGTAACTGCATAATATCAGTGTAATTATATCGTTTTTTTTTCACCAGTAAAGAAAATATTATAATTTGTGATATGAAATATGATATCATTAAATATCTGCAATAACAGAGTGTATGTTCCAAAGAATGCCGTCTACATGGCAACCATTCTCTACAGACGTCTCACGTTTCAGGTCAGGTGGAAAGCACGTGCGTGTAGCCTTCAAAACACATGAAGAGACTGTCTTTTTTGTTGTGTTACTGGGCATCATTTGCATCGGAAGGATTATCAGAATATATAAAAAGTGATATTGTCATATCTTTAAATGAAACCTTTTAAACATACGTAGTGGAAATCTGCAGATGGGACTACTATACGATTAGCCTGGACACGCATTCAGACATTGCATCCATGCAGTGAACAAAGTTCAAATAGAAATCTACAGGCATCAAATTTCCGATCAGTTCGTTGCCAAAAATTTATTACGCTTTTGCAACAATGTTTGAATGTTTCTTTAACTCCATACCATGTCGTTACATCTAACGGTCATAAATTAATGCACTGGTAAAACAAAACTCTACCGCTATGAGTGATTTATGTTTAATCCAACAAGGTAATGTGAGATGGACGTTTCATATTTTGTGTCCCTCTTCTCTCTGCACATAAAATACACTAAGAGATGCCCAATAATAAAACGTTGGCTCTTATATCGTTCAGTTTCTACTAGAAACGTTTTCGGGAAATTGGAAGTTGGAAATTGTCATACAGCATAAATAACGTCTACAAATAATCAGAAAAAAATGACCGGAATGCAGTCAAAATTTCTGACGTATGTGTGTATTTAAAAATGTACATAGCGATCAAGAACATTATAAGAGGTAGTCCACCTCCGATAAAAAAACAACAACAACAACAACGCCCTTTTCTCATATACAGCTGTGCGTAACAGCTAGTCACATAGCTGTACAGTCAGCAGTTCAGATTTGGGTGGTCGCGTCTGGTCAAAGTGGCAGTTAATGGCGTTCCTAACCTGACCCTACATCCTCTATTGACCATCTCGTTAAGACAAAATTCTCCGGAGAACAATGGCGACACATGTCGATTTATTCCCCATTTGGTGTTTGATTTCGTCTGGAATTATTGGCATAGGTACAACTATCTTCCATCAAGGCTTTCCTCGTCGGTTTTATTGAGCTTTTCACGATCCGACGGTTACGATATTTATATTTGAAATGAATTATTCTTGCGCCATATGCCTTAGATCTCAAACTGATCATCTGTATGGGTAATGTAGGCCTATTCATGATTATCTGTAACAGTTGTTACGACCCAAACTGTTTGTATTATAAAGAGATGGCTTGTTCGAAATACACGACAGTTTAGCCGCACAAAAAAGTAACCAAAATCAGCAGATTTTATTTTACAGCAATTTATTATTAATAAGAACAGATAACAAGGCTTTTACAAATACTAAAGTACTTAAAGTTTAACAAGAAAGGATAGCAGTATCTATACAAATACTAAAGTACTTACATGTACAACGGTGTCAAGCCCAAACGGACGCATATATTCCACAATATATACCACACAGGCATAAATGCTCAGAGGCAAATTCACAAGAGGGAAAATCCACAGAATAACTGAGTGTATGACGAAATATACACAAAATTCCACAGACAGGGTCCGCGTACTAATAAGCACTGTGTACACAAGAGCACAAATTAAATATACAAGTTCAAACCGAACATATGCTATAACAAAGCCAGAGGCTATAAACACACCAAAATTCAGCACAAAAGGCCTACACACAGCGAAAGCATCCAAAACTCTCAATAACTCTCCTTTCTCTCCTTTGACCTGCTTTCATAGGTCTTATATAGCCTGTTGGAATTGTCTAGAATAAGAAAATTCCTGAACAGGCACCGAACTGAGCGTATTCTGGAACATTCTAAGGTAGAGGCAGACAGCTGGCCCTGAACTTAGCATATGTAAACAGTGGCAAGCTAAATTTAGAAGTTGACGGCAGTCGTGCGCATAACACAATTCACTAAGGGGGTGATTTCGATTCAGAGTTGGTCTGTGGAACTATATAGGCAGATTACAAAAAGCCTGGCGTAAGCAAAAATTTGCTTTCTGATCTTTAGAAATAAAATTTCTGAAGACATTTCAGAGGTCATCTGAAAATGAATGTTAACTTTCATTTCAAAAACTATCAATAGAAGAATGCTGGCAAGGTTTTAAAGTTTGACGTGGGTCAAAAATGGCTTAGTAGAATCGGACCAAGGTACTTCTATCTATTAACTATTGACGAAGAAGGCCGTCATTTTTTTTTTTTTTGCAAATGAATAATATCTCTGTACCTTACACCAAGGCATTTTTTAACCAATGATAGGACATTTATTATATCCCGCAGCCACCTGGGTTTTTTGTTATAGGGACTGTGTACTTACTGCTTGATACAGTGAAAGCATAGCTGCTGGGCGTGTACGCTTTTCTTGCAACACAAAGCTGATAATTCAAGGAACCGGTATTGCACCAGGAGTTGTCTCCCATCGATTCACTTTAATTTCTTTCAAGATCTGTTACATGGCCGTTGGAAGGTCGGTCCACACCTACACACAGGGTGAACTGTAACTGTACCATAGCATGCGCTTGATGAGTTATTGCATAAGATTTTACCTTACCCATGTCATTGCACTTGAGTTTTTCTGCCAAAGCTTATTTTTCAAAACCTTATACTTCTTTCTTTAACGTTGGCAAAATGTTTCCTTTGAATGGCCCATCAATATAATTAGATGGCCATTTCTGACCATAATGAGTGCCACTCCACCTTTTTGCCACGTGATACACAGAGATTGCTATATTTCATTCTTCAAAATGCATCTTCATTTACATCTATGAATGCATTCAACAAAATGATCTTGAAACGAACTATTTCAAGCCAAAAATATTGCTGTGACGCCAATGATACCCTCTCGATCCACCATACCTACCACTATAAAATCCTATGTTTTAAATGCATTTTAGAAAAATGACAATTACAAAAATTCTAATAAAAAAAAATCAGAGTATTTTCCTAGACAGTCTTTAATGGTCTTTTCATCTGAAAAATACTTTTTTTAGTGTTTTCTTTACCTTTAATATCAAGTGTAATATGTCTTCATATTCCACAGAAAACTGGACAGAACTCTGAGGAAAACACTGCATCTCGCAAGGCTTCCTGACATAAAGTCATAACAGGAGTAGATGAACGTGACACCATTGATGAAGGGCCACAACCGCTTCCGAGATAGTGACGCTTTGGACCAAATAACCAGTGGCATCCCCTCTTGAACAACTTAAGTATCATGGGATGATTACCAATTATCTGAAATCTCCAAGTTAAAGTGTTTTAGAAACTTCAATAGCATTATTCAGAATGAATAAAATTTCTCAAAAACTGACTTTTACATTATTTTTCAAATTTTGGAGCTTTTCTAGAATACGTTCAAAATCTTCCCAGCTTCCCAGCATTTAGTAATATGAGAGAGGAAACTCTGATCTTAACCTGACCAGACCTGGTCCTCCATTAAAACGTGACAAGTACATGTAATAAGTATCACCCTTCACTCCTAACTTCATTTGTGACATTTGCATAGCGCACGTTCAGCTTGTGTGCCGGAGGTCCGGGGATACAGCCCTATACAGCCTCTACGCATGAACTGGTATCACCTTCCCGCTAAGTTGGACGAGTACTATCACTGTCATGTAAACGTATATTTTCGCATCTATTTTCATAAATGGCATACTCTCATAATAAGCAGCCATGACAAGATAAGACGAGACGATTTATGAAAAAGAAAAACAAAAACGAAACTTTCTCTTACGGGGAAGTGAAATAGTACTCCCCTAATCCACAATACATCTAAGGTCGAAATCATTTTATTATAAAATTTCATTAATGGTATTATAAATACGTTAGGAAAGAGCAGTGGTCTCTCCAGAATTTGTAATTCAATAAAAATGTAAGTTTATTTCATTTGTCGTATATAATTGGATATACTCAGTATCAGGTTATAGACAAACGACAGTCATTAATCTTCGTTAGAGATTTAGGTCTACGTATATGCCTACATCCAAATTGCCGTTTTGTTCCACATGACCTACATTGATGTAATTTGGCAGTTTAGTGACGGATCTAAATTGGCAGCCTGTAACCTCTGTCACATATAATGATCAATACGTCCTGTGCAATATCCCTTCAATCTATATGCCAGTCACGAGGTGTGAATGATGGGCCAGAATGGAGTTCGCCGTCTCGAGTCTGTCGAGGGATATAGAGCTGGCTATTTGACATCATGACCTTTGGACCTGTGCTCAAGGTCAGCCGTAATGGCTTTATACACAGCAATTTGTCTGAAGTAATAAACCTCAGGTAACAGTGGGATGAGGATCGGTCAAAACATCGGTGCACGAGTGAGGTAAATGTCATTTTTGTGATATATTCATATTAACTTTAAAGGAGAAGAAAACTTAAAATTATGGCACTATAGGCTGAAAAGAGCACATTTTTTTCTATCTGGTGGTGCCTGCTGAATAATTTTGCGATTTTTCCTCATCATACACGTAAAGCCTGAAGACGTCAAAACTGGCATAAATCGCTTAGTCCATCGCGTCCTCCATCTTTAACACCTTGTAATTTATGCTGGGAATGTGTTGCCTCTCAGACAATGAGAATCGTTAAAACTGCCGGCTTGTTCGTGTAAACTCGGAACCTACGTCCAACATTCCTGTTTTCTGATCGTCAAGCGGAAACGGACTGTACTGTTCGCTGCCTTCTGGGAAGAAGAGCTCTACCGGAAATGTACGAACTGCACTTCAGCGGTTTCCGAAGGCAATTCTCCTCCTAACACAGAAGACTTCAGGACGAGTTCTTAGGCAAAATCAAGTCGCCCACGGTGGATTTCGGCGCTGACTTAATTTATAATTTATCAACTTGAAGTACATATTAGAATTTTTTAAGGTATGCACCTGCGAGGAAATGCATACTCTTTTCAATGGTATTTGATTGATATTTAAATTTTCTCCTTTAAATTATCTTTCATTTTCACTTATACGATTTCTCATCTTTTGAAGATCTGAATGACGACAAGGAACAGTAACGTGTTATTTTTGCTTTGGTATGCAAGAGGAATATAATAGTGTCATTTTTCTTGAAGAAGTAAAGATACAAAAAGTTTTTAAACACGTACTTCCAAAAAGCCTTGCAAGCTGATGTATGAAAAGGAATTTACAGCTTACCTCTTCAACTACAACGCGCCTTGTCGCGACAAAACATCTGTTTCACGCACAAATATGCATACCGTATCAGTGGAACGTTGGACTGGCATGGGCAAAGGGCCACAAGAACGTGGTCGACCAAGGCTGATTCTGAATCAATGGTATTCTGGATGCGGTCAGTGGTAGCATCCATCAAAGATTTCACTGGTGATAAAACATCACAGTATGCCCAACCACACCACACTAACATTTTGTGAAGAAGGAATACGTTATGGAAACGGGAAAACAGGTTTAATGACTTGAAAATCGAACCACTGGATTTTGAATTACAGGCGTTTCGTTGTGACATATTGTGTTATAGTTAAAGATGTAGACTGTAAATTCCTCGTCATACATCATGCCCTAAGGGTTTATGTAAGAATGCATATATGAATTATATGAAGTTCGAGTCCTTAACGGAAAGGACTTTAACTCTTCCCTTGCTATTCCATAATAGCAGGTTACTTTTCGTTTCTTTTTAAAAGGTAAATATTCCCATGAGATGAAATGCCTGGACTAGTGATATTCGGTATTTAAGATTTCCGACGACAAACCGCTGACAAAATGTCTGGAGATTCATCACTCTCCTCATAATATGCACTTGGCTGAATTTCAAATCAGTATTTTTTTGAATACAGATAAATTTTCGATTCAATTTCGCTTACAGCTGTTCCTACCTTTTTTTGTCCGCCAGTCTCTTCTTTTATCTTTAAAGTGCATAATATTACAACTAAGTATGGTTTAACGTTCAAAGTGTAGGAAAAACATGATTTGTGCACAGAAGTCGCTTTCACAGTGAATAAGCTTTTTTCGACCACACTGCTCAACGCCAGCACAGTT
Organism: Liolophura sinensis; assembly: GCF_032854445.1. NCBI lineage: Eukaryota > Metazoa > Mollusca > Polyplacophora > Chitonida > Chitonidae > Liolophura > Liolophura sinensis. Next base: position 14,493,481 of record NC_088302.1, read on the forward strand.
TTGAGCGTAGAAGCGTTAGTTATGCGCTTCGAGATGTGTATTTTTGAAAGACGCTGTAACACTTACATTGTTCAGTGTATCGTTAAACTCTAGTCACGCAAATAACACAGAATGGAATAGCTACAAAAATCTCCGACTGAGATATAAACATCTCTTGTGATTGGCTATGTATACTCAAACGTCGAATGTAGCACCATGCTCTATGCTTGTCCTTTCTAATCCTTTCTAATCAAAATTTATCATAATATCTTCCAGATCCGTAGAATACCGGTTTGCTTGTATTTACCTGTTGTATTTTGGTTTCGTTATGCTGCAGTATGACACATATTCACTGACATCTACATGTACATGGGTGACCCATTTACACATTTACACATACATAGTAAACATACATGTCATAAGATATCACACGCTCATTTACATACACAAGCCTGAATGCTACAATATGGTTTATTATATTGTCGTAGATACTCTGTTTATACTCTCTATGCAGTAAGCCTTTCATACTGTATTCTTTCATATCAGGTATGATTCTGATGGTGGACTAAGCATCCCCCCCCCCATGCCGAGGTCATTTGTATTGCTTTCACGTGATTCTTTAACAAGTGTTATGACAACACAGCATTCTGAGTAATTCTCCGGTTGTGTGTTGCCATTTGCCAACTATAAAACTGTCGTCACTGCTCTAAGCTTACTTTTATACTGCTGTCTTTTATTATACTTGGTATCATGTACATACCTGTCATATAACGGCATATACTAATTTAGATTATACTGCTCTGTCGTATTATATGGCAACTGCACTTTTCCATGCACATGTATATCTGCCATAGTATGCTACATAGTTATTTACACAACCGTCATATCGTATCACGTAAATCTATTCATTTACATATAAATATTTATATGTATATATACATATATATAAGCAAATAAGTTAATCATACTTTGCCATATTATGGCACAAGATCATTAATACTCATTTACATGTAATATTATGGCTCATACTCATTTACATGTATGTAAAATTATGGCTCATACTCATTTACATGTATGTTAATATATGGCTCACACCCATTTACATGTAAATGTTTCTGTCGTGTTATTCTGAATATTCGTGTGTAATAGCGGCGCTCAAACAACTTTACTTACCCGTTCACACTACAAAAGAAGAGGTCCCTTGGACAGCAAATCCCACTCTCACACGTGTTAACAATGATCGATCGACGGCACTAATACACATATATGGCCCTTTTGTGCAGTCCGTTGACTGCGTTTGTTCAGGACCACCGGTTTCCTCCACCCATAAAACTGAGTACCATTGTATAAGGGACAAACTCTTGAGTATGGTGTTAAACAAGAATCAAATCAATCAGTCAATCAATCAATCAACTGCAACGTTTAGGAATGCTTTGCATTTTGTATGTATGTGTGTATGTACGTATATATGTATACATGCGTTGGCTTTATCACTTTTTCAGTCATATGACGACGAGGAGTAATTAGGCGTCTGTACATATACTGTGTCTTCTCGTAGCAGGGAGAGTTCATGCCGCCAAGGTGTTGCGCCGCTGAATACACCCAGACAGGATACCCCATCCAGCCACATTATAATGACACCGGGCCAATCGGTGCTGTCTCTTTGCTCTAACCTCCGGGTACTGAGTGCCAAACGAGGCAGCAACTGGTACCATGTTTAAAATGTTTGGCCCAGCTTTGCACTTTGAACGCCGCTTATATAAGGCTTATGTTTAGGCTAAACCCAGGCGTTTAAAACATACAGGTGTTTTTCATATTTCCCACGCGTTACCTGAGACGTCAGATGGAAAATCCATCCTTGGTGTCTTTCTGGAATAGTTTTCTGGAGCACCGAGATGTAGTCTTTGACAGAAGCTACTGGTGCTTTGCTTCAGGGGAATGCAATTGAAACAGAGGGGCACTTCTTTGCGTACACTGCTGGAGTTGTTTTCGAAACATGGGTGGAGCCTTGGGAATATTGCTATATGACAACAAACAAATTCCGTCAGCTTAGTCAGCAGTATAGTTGCTTCCTCCCGTAAACGTTACCCGATTTGTAGCAGTTATATGTGTTTTCTGACACCACAGACTAGAGCAAGAGTTCAAACTGCACTGTCATAAACTTTGCTTACTCAAGTTAGACTCGGCATCGGCTTTTCACGCATTATGAAGCGAGATGAGTCATAAGGCGTGATAATATGGCCATACGTTGTGGTCGAAAATTTCTCTGTCTTGCCAAAATTAGTACACAGCAAGTAGAAAGGAGCTAGAGTAAGTACTAGTCGGCGTTACATGGTCGGGGCATCATGTCTACTATCTGACCTGACTTTCCAGAGAAAAAATGTTGAGCACTTTGCAAATGCAAAAGCACATGTATCACATTCAATACTAAAGTTCGAATCTCATGTTAGCCATCATTTTTGCATATCTTGATTTTCAGAGTTCGGAGCAATGGTCCGTTTAATTAATGTTCAGACGTAAAAACATCAAGGCTCTTTATTGTGTTCTTTATGATCAAAAATAATGTATTGAAAATGTTGTAAATCCAAAGCAAACAAACACATTCCTCAAGCTCCAATCTCTTGATGACCATTCTTTTCTCAGTTCTAAGTTTAAGAGTTGAGAACAATTTTCCATTGTGAAATTTCTGACCATGTGTAAAAATATTAAGGCAATTTGTTGCCTTTGTCTGATGGACGAGAATAAAATGTTATTGATGTAAAACAAAAGCAAACACACGCATTTCTCAAGTTCGAATCTTACGTTGACCAGTATTTTCTCATTTCTTGATTTCAGAGTTAGGAGCTGTTTTCCATTGTGCATTGTAATTATCATTTATGATAATTAACATTATCTCGTGTGGACAGTTATGGTAGAGATAACATTGCATTAATGTGGTGGACTTAAAACACAGAGAAAACAGTCGGAATCGATCTCTTGACATAACTATCATGACGCTACAGTAATCTCAAATGTGATCTGTTTGTGCACCGAATAACCGAAGACCCTACACTTGGTTCGTAAGAGAACCCGCCATCAACATGTCGCACCTGAATCCACGAAGAAGCCGGCCAAGTTTGTTTGATCATCAGACACCATTGGTTATGTAGATCACACATTTGACATTACAGCGAAGCGGAGAGCTTAAATAGCAGGCTGTAAAAAGAGTGAATGCATCTATTTACAGGACATCGAATCCCTGTCGCCTGACTACCAATGCATTTTCCGTCTCACAGAAGTCCGCAATTCCGGCTAGCGGTAATCCTGTTTTCCATGAAATCGTAATTTTCCCGGAAAGCTCGTGGAGACGCTGGATGAGCACAGCCTTGTTCGTCTTGCTGCTTTAAAATGTGGTGAGGAATAGCTTTGATGGATTTCAAGAGATTGAGTCTTAGTCTTAGCCCAGGATCTAAGCAAGACATTCCGAAGTAATCGTTTGTCTAAAGCCCTCTGTCGTTCCATTTATTATCCTCCATTGTGCCCATTGCATGTAAGATAAAGCGAATAACATTAAACTGTTCTCGTTTTTCAGGCGTCAAATTCCTTGTATTGTCGGTACGGATAGCAGCTCCAAAATGATTTCATTTTTTTACACTTTAAAGGAAAAATAACTTTAATTAATGAGAAAATCGAATTGTTCAGTGGGAAGTACTTGAAACTCAACAACGCATTCTCCTTCATTTTCTTTGAAACGCTGCTCAAACACTCACGTTTTTCAGTTTTATTTTTACAAACTTCGTAACAGAACGTCCCTTTCAGGCACTAATTGCCTTACTTTCATTTGTCTTTGTGTCTAACCACAATTTTCACACGCACTCGCCACCATTTAGTCCTTTGCAAGACAATATCTCCATTTAGCAGGTCGTTCCAATGTCGTCTTACTTGTATCACAACCTCACTAAAAAGCCTTACGGAATGCTATAGCCTCACCAACTTCGGTGATGGGATTGTAGTGACTCAGGCTAGGATCAACCAATCTATACGTTGTCTGGTAAACGGTGTATACAGAAGCAATTGGGAGATGATTAAAGAGCTGGCTCGCTTCAACTTCAAGCCTCAATCTCTGGCTGCTTCGAGCACGGCTTCGAGTCAGCGGGTTTGAGAGGTACCGTTATCTGGCAAAGGTCGGCGATGTACTCTAGGCACTTCGATTTTCCCCACCTATAAATGTGACCGCTGTCATATAACTGAAAAAATTCTTAAACACAACATTAAACACCAATCAAATAAATAGAGGATTGATTAATTAAGCTATAGTAATTTATTTATTTGATTGTTGCTTACAAACTGTAGTTATCAATCACTTCTCTAGTGACGATTAAAACAGTTTCAATACCAGATACAAAACACATTAAGGCACTAAATAATGACAGCAGTTATTTTTCTCAATTTCCCCAACTTATTAACCTTACGGTTACCCGCACAAGAGACAAGGGAAACATTTCAAAAAACACCAATAAATTAAACAAATACATGCTAGTCAGTTTACCAGCCAACCAATCTGTCACTAAGCATTAACCTGTTTTTACCTTCTGTGTATGGTACATTAGACAAGACAAGTGTGGAAAGAGCTAACCAAACCTTGCTCTGTCACAAGTCATCATTCAAAGGGGTAATGACATGTGCTAATCACACCTCAGAGTACGGAGGACACTTACCAACACCCTCATGGGCGTCCGAAATTGGCTCGTTCCGGCTTTAACACAATCCGTCTGGTCCCTCAACCATTCAGCAGTCACGGCGCATGCCGGATGTTATTGCCTGTCTGAAAGTCTCAATCAGTCCGAGATCCGGCATGATCCTTTTAGTGAATTCCCCATTGGTTGAAGTTACAAGGTCGTCGCCCTCGCTCACGCTAGATCTGATTTGGCCACCCCATCAAAGTCAACATCGGCAATGGCGTTTGTTGAAGAGATTTCAACGGAAGGATTTAGTTGACATTCGCAGGAACTCGAATAATTTCGATAAACGGTCATTTATGAAGGAATCTTCATTAGATTAGGCGAGATCAAAGGGAAGAAAGCTACCAGGCACATCCAGAAAGTTCATGGACGTCAATTCTATCCGGACCAGGCGTCTTTTTCACTCGATCACGAACTATACTCCAGAAAGCAGTTCGTTAGGATATTTCTGTCTTCTTTATGTAACAAGGTATCGGTTTTCCTCGCTAGCCAGACAGCTCGTACATTGCTCCCAGTCAAATGCAGAGCTTCTTTGCCAAAATAAATCTCATGTTGAGAATTTAGACTAACCGCTTGTCTGAAGGTAGATCCTGGTTTATCCTTGTTTCATTAAACTGAGTGTCTTCTCCTGTCTAAAGTCAATTTAATATACAAATGAAAAGGTATTGTATGATTTCTCATGCTGCGGTTATTGGCTGGTGGTGCTTGAATTGCCTTGACCATAGTATATGGGCAGTGAATAAACGAATATTCAAGAGGATTAATTCAACTTAACGACGACAGTCTTACACTATTGCTAGTCCACCTATACTAACTTTACACCAGATCTGAAACAAAACTTGGTACCAATCTCAATAAAGTTAGATCTAGACGCCCTATCGTAACTTGTGTCCTAGTAGATTTGAAAAGAATACCCGCTTCTATTTCCAATGTCACTGAAGCTCTAAACCCTATTCCTTCTTGTCACTTACTAGATGTGAAGAAACAGCTATTTTCATTGTCACTGAAGGCGTATTTAGACGTCGAATCTATACTGACTTGTTGATGACTAGATTTGATATAAACATTTGTTTTCAAACTCACTAAACTCATGTCTAGAAGTCGGACCATAAGTTTAAGTAGATTTGAAGTAAATTCTATTTCCTTTCTCATTAAAGTTATTATAAAACTATCCGCTCCTTATATTTATCTGTTTCTATCAAGATCTAACGTCAGCGGAACTCTCTTCAGCTGTTGAGGTCGAACCTCAGTACGTCATTCCATATCAGTTTTGAAATCAAGATTCTGATTGGTACTAAGGTTTGGTCTTTTCATCCAATCAGGGATCGTTCATGGGCTAGGAGGTGTTACGCTAATCGAATCAGGGAGGTTTCGGCAAAAGAAGCGCATATAGTTCTCACAGTAGTCTTCATACGTAACAACTAGAACTTACGTCTGAACTTGAGTTTTGATGAAATTAAAAAGAGCACACTCTTTACCAGGTGAGGATAGACTTTGTATTCAGCATAGAAACATACTTAACAATTAACTTTATTACATTAAAATCCAATCACAGCTTTGCCAGCTTTAATGAAAACAAAGTGAGCGGGTAAAGACAAAATATGGCAATACATGGCAACATTTTATGGCAATACATGGTTATATATACATTCATTCAATGATTCGCCCCCAGATTGCTATACTAGCAAACACCATTACCATAGTGAACCTTTCCCGCCTACAGCACCTGGTAATCTGTAATCTGTTGGGTACTCCTTCCCTTGTGATGACGTTCAGTGGCAAACTGGCAACGTGTTACCCATACAGTGCAAGACAGCAACGTTCATTTCCGCCATTGCATTAAGAACCAAAGTCGTGGGCTGCCCAAAATATCCGCTAATATAGTGGCATATAACTGTAAAGTAACAAGAACTTTTGTCTTCGATTTCACTGTATTATTCTAGCTTTTAGGTTTAGGCGGTTTTCACTAGAATTATCGTAACTACAGCAAATCAAATGGTGGACTGCAGTTCTGCAGGACTTAAAATATTGACCAATCGAATTCTTCAGCGCTCCACGTTTCAATTTTACCCTAATTTCGCACTGGCTTTCCTAGGGCGACAGAGAAGTGGTCGCGTTCGTGTTTCTATTTCCGGCCTGTAATGTCGTGAATAATATACTACATCGCTCCACGACTTCAGCTAGCAGTACCCACAAGGGAAGTAACTGGAAATGACCCCATTTAAATAATGAAATCAGAGAGGGATTATGATGGAAGGCAGCTGACTAACAATGGTGGGCAGTAATCAACAAAACGTCCAAGATATCCCCCCTACGGCCACTGACCGATCAAATGGAACTTTGGCCTTTTTGCCTGGGGTTAGGTCGAGGTTCAATTAGCGGCCTGTTCCTTTCATATTTATGAGTAACATATAGGAGAGACGGATTTGAATTCGTTAACATTTTACAACTATCAGGTCATCGTTCATAAATAAACACCGTATAAGGTATTTTTTTTAATTGTTAAGAGATATAAAGACAAGTATTTTGAATCTGCTTTCCTTTAACGCTCAGGTATGCCTCAGGTATTGCCAACCAAGTCGTATCATTCAGAAACGGTGCTTTGCTAAGGATTTGTTTCCAAACATAATAAAAAGAAAGCCAAGAAGTTCTTTTCTCTGAGAAATGTTTGTGCAAACATGCAAAACCATCACAAATAGTTGACAAACTGCAGAAAACTCATTTGCAGGCATAGCTGGATTCCTAGCTGCTTGCGTAAAACCTGCTTTCCAGCACTTCAATGCATTTCACAGACAGGTTTTAAAAGTAAAAAACATTAGATGTAGTGTGTAGCTAGGCATATAGCCAAATGCATCAGTAAATGTTCTGAGTTCAAAAGTAAACCTCAAAACTACTAAAGGAATGTGGGTTAGCTGAACAAGAAAACACCTATAAACACGGGAGTCATTGATGTTCTGCACGCATGTAAATACTGAAGGAACGTCTTATATGAAAATAAAGAAAGATCTGTTGACAAAATCGCTATATGGGTCACGTAAGGGTTAAAACATACTGAAAGTATATTGAAAGCATTCAAACACGTCTACTGTTGTTGCCAGACATTGCAACTTTAGGACATAACGGTCGGTCAAAATTTACTCATAAAAGTTTTGGAAGGTAAATTGTCGTATTTAAGCAAAGAAATTGTCAGAGTTTTAATAGTAAACTGTCCGAACAATTCTCTTAGTTCACACTCTGCCAACGTTACTCTTCACACAAATCCTTCTTCGAAGCTTTTTTCTTTAGAAAACACCGTTTTTATCACAATGAGTGTACGTGATGGCCTAAGTGTTTTTCTTTGGATCCAATGCGTTAAAGACGCTATGTTTGCCTCGACTAGATGGAAATAACGAAGCACAGAAAAACACTGCGAGACATACCACTTCGGAAATTGCCGTAAGGGTTTAGCTGTTAGTGCTTGGTCCTTATAGATAAGCTTAATATAAAGTCTCAGCATGGGGCCGTTAAAAATCAAAAAATCCATTTTCTTATGAGTCCTATTTAATTCAAATTGAAAAGGAAATGTATGCACAATGTACGTGTGTACTGTCATCATTACACAAAAGCCAATTATACAAAAACTCTCGTACCCACCATGACCAGTGCCCTATGTTTTGCCATGGCAAACAATAACAATTTTCACTTCAAGCTCCCTACAATCCAAGGCATACACATGAACATAGTTTAGTAGAATCACCTGTACGGAGACACCTGTACGTTACAGTTGGGATGATACTAGGCTAAGTAAGCCTTTGTCATCAGGGGGCTGACTTCGTAAAGCTACTTCTGATTTAAGTCAAAACATAAAACCTCGTCACAACGCATAGTTTTTAGTATTGAAAGTTGAAATTTTGATACATCTGTCTTCAGATCAAACTCATGAGAGCGTCAAAATTTCAAGTTAAAGGCCAAAAATAAGCTCTAAAATGTTTTTTTCAAATTTTCAGAAAGTGCTTTGTGGAATAGTTTCACGGGCGAATTGCACAGTTATTTCTGTCTTAATTCAAAACTGAAAATTTTGTTTAGATTTTCATCTGTGGGATTGATATTTTAACACTATAAAGATATCATTGATTAATTCTGAAGCCCCAAAATAACCTCTAAAATCGTGTTTCAGATCCTGAAATGGTTTTGTAGAATAGACCCCTGGGCTTTCATCTATAACATTTTGCTGTCACACAGCTAACAGTTGTGTAGTCAACGTGAAAGGCTTGATTATTAAGGCCGTATCTACACTAGACTTCTACATAACTGACAACAACTGGAATGTGAACAAGTTAACAAACGCCGGCAAGTAAAGAGACGTTACGAGCACCAAAGCTGTGTGGTTAACCATTCGAAACAAAAGTTTTTCGACATGATGTTCTGTTTGTGAAAGACATTGTTTTCTTTTAGCATTAGGTTGCGCGATAACTTTTCTTTCACCACAGATAGGTCTGAAACATTCCATTGATTTGGTTATATGGCCAGTTTGCACCCTGGATCTTGCTGTTTTAAATCAGTGCAGACAAACTGTAAATAAAGAGACGTGAATTCGATGCTAGGCCACTGAAACTCATCTATTCTGCTCCTTCTCTCTCAAAACTATATGAAGCTTAAGCCTTGTTTCTAGACAAAATCCCACCCCCTTATGTCAAATTATGAGGCAGTAATTAACAATTATTTAAGTTGTACTCGCAACACTAATATTTTACTCTGGTTAAAAGTCGCTTACAACACACAGCTGAAGAATTTGCGACACACAAATAATATACTTTGGTTACTTTTGGTATTATGCATGGTATACAACATCACTTTCACCCGTAGGCGTCACACGAATTTATTCTTCCAAAGACACTGTTTAGTGTCTTGCTGCATTATCATTTCCTTGGTTAAAATATTGGTTCCATCATTAATTTGCAAGCTTTGTCAGTTTATGGATAGATCCTCCCTCAGAGAGACTGGGCGTACGCGAGGCTAAATGCCTCAAACTGACTGCTAAATCCATACAGGCCTAACTATAGTACTTGTACTTCGATATTATGTCTTCGGTTTTGTACTATTACTAGATATTCCAATTATTGTCAAAATACAACTTGACCATTATCTTTTGAAATATTCCTAAATTTTCAATAATATTCTATTGATTATGCTGTCCAGTAACACCTTTGGATTACAATATTGCAATGTTTTATTCGTAATTATACTAACCACAACTATATTAATTGATACAAAATTTACATATAAACATTATAAAAATTTTTTAAACTCGGCGTCTTTACCCTGCGTATTAATAAATATTATTGTCGAGCAACTCTAAATACAGTGAAGACTTTATAATCTTACAATCGATTTGGAATCGTTGTTGGCACGATGATATTGATGAATATTTAACAGGTCTCAAAAGACAAGCACTGATCTGTACTGACCCACGTCGGCTTGCACCTCGTTTTGAAATAACACCACATCCGAAACAAAATTATACTCTCCAATAGTAGATTTTGGAATATTTTCCTCCTTCACCGGAACTAAAATTTGGCCCGAGTCCTCCGGAAGTGCTTCAGACTCCTCACTAGTCATATTGTCGGAAGCTAAGCTGATCATAGCACATTCAGCCCAAGACGACACCATGTCGTAACGATTCTTGGCATCGGTAGCATCCGGTAAACTGGAAATAAGTCGAAAACTATCCAAATCCATACCGTCATCTTCGTCAGAACTTTCAAAACTGTCCACAATGTTGACGTAATTTTCCAACTTGTCGTCCACGTCGTTCTCGTAAAATCCCGAATAGCTCCCTTTCTCCCATATCACGTTGGTGTCTGGGTAGGTTTTGGGCCGGTAGCCGAGTTTGTCCAGATCAGAAAGTCCACATCTAGATTCTTCTTCGCTTGTGGCGTTAGATTTCAGCAACTCGCTGCCGCCTGACTCTGTCGTAACGGTATCAAGGTACTCTGTGTCGAAAGACTCGTTTTGATTATAGTCCAAGCAGGGCAAAAGTTTCGGTTTCAAGCCTTTGCCGACGACGCCCGTATCAAGGCAATAACCACTACTAAATCCTGCCATTTTCTCAGGGATCGAACCCGAGGCTATCGGCAGATAAACAACCCGGTGTAGCTGGAGTCGATTACAGCTACACTGTATATAGTCGTCTGTTCGCGGTGGGCTGGACTGGCGGACAGTCTTGTCCGAGGCAGAATTATTGGCTTCGGACTGGGAGTCTTTCTCCAGGGACCGCCAATCTATGCCGAGTTTACTATCCAGCTTCGCTGTGACGATGTCGATTTGATGAACGAGTAGCCTTAGGTCTACTACGATCGCCCTCAGCTCCGTCACCACCGTTTCCAGATCCCCTACCACCAGACGGACCTTTTCCTTGACGTCCCGGGAGTGAGTTCTGCTCTTCGACTGCCTCCCGCTTCTCCGCATCGACCCCTCAGGCGTAGATCCACGAGAAGGCGGACCCAGGCAGTCCATTTCCAGCATATTTTCCGAAGATTACCTAAAGATTATTTTCGTGTTTTTACTCGGCTTTGTACAATGAGGGATGTCCGTTGCCAAGGCGACATATGAGATGCTACATAGTAAAATTTATGATACAGAACGACGGTGGCTCAGTATTCCTTACTGCAACTATAATTGCATCACTGACGCATGATTGGCACTTTGTTGCTGTTTGCGCTTCCGCTTCGTAGCAATTTGGCAACCTTCCCTCCTTCCTCCAGGAAACAGAAGCGTTCGCAGGCGTGAAAGACGAACTGAAACAAAAACAAAGGCGCCATGGTTTAGAAAAATATCTTGTTTTGTCAAGGAATTACAGACATATAGTCAAGCAGAAACTCTCGATCACTGTGTACAGTTACATTACTTTACTGCTTGTCACACGAAAAAATGGAACACGTTACATGGAGGTTATCCAACACCAGAGTTTGCTCCGAAAATAAATCGTTGAGAGAAACACTATCTCAGTTACAGAACTTCGTGGTCTATCAAGAACTACAAGACTAAAAAAAAATATACTTGTGTTATGCACGAGTTAAAAGCTACTGGCGTACTTAATACAGGTCTGCTACATTTTTTGACATAAAAACGAAAGGCTACACTTCGCAATGTCCGATTCAGTCGAAATCCGATGGGTTAAAACATCCATTCAAATTCTCAGATAGGACATCAGTTTCGCTTCTATTTTACTCCCTTCTATAATCAAACACTTGAAAGATCAAATTTCCCGCACAGTTGTTTTTAATGACTGGGTGCGGATACAGTTATCTCCATATGCAACGCGATACCAAGAATCACGAGCAAACAGGTGCTTCCAGTGAGTCTGGGACAATGGAGAAAATTTGAAACCGCCCCCGGCTTAACGGCGTTTGATCAGGAATAGGCAGTGCATGACCCGACTAAATCCAATAATAACCTGATTGATTGGGGGAGGATGGACTGCTGCTGGCGGACGTGTTTTAAATCCCAAGCTTTTCACACATCTGCTCAGCCAGCTGAGATTCGGAAATGATGCCCAATAATGACATCCCGTCAACACCAATGGAGGACCAACGTGTCTCCACTGAGCCGCTCAGATTTAACGCCAATATTTTGTTGCCGTTGGTTCAACAGAACGTCAGGCATGATCGATAGGCTAAAGTTTTACACTCAAATGTTCTTTGATTTTAAAGGCAAATCGTGAGAATGAAAACCTATTATTGAACATAATAAGCTCGAGTCTCTAAAATACATTTACACGCAATATACAAAGTAATAGCTCGTTTCAATGAAAAATTATAAAGCATATTAAACTGATAAAGGTTTTAAAATGAAAGAAAGAAAAATGAAAATAAAGAGCAAATGGCCACATTTAAGTGGACGTATCCAGATTTCAGCACTTTAATAAATTCCTTACAAGCAGACACGCTTGGTCTCAGCTGATGGCTGACACCATAGTAACATTTGTCGTTTCCATTGAAGCCGTAGTAGTTACATTCAACACAACCTGCAAAAGCTACAAGGGAATAGTCCATGGTCAGCCTTTGAAGCAATACGTAAGATAGACGACTCAAGCAATAGTAACATGTACGTAATACATTGCTTACAGCGTGCACAAACCACTGTAAATGAATATAAAATCTTTAGCATGTAAAACTGATAGGCCTTTTCCCTTTGTATATAACATTCTTGGAAGAACGAGACAAAACTTCCGACCAAAATATACTGGAGAATACTTCAGCCAAAGAAACAAAACATGTCTCGTTTGGGGGTCCTTGCAGAGAGGTTATCAAAGCCTAGGCATTCGCTCCCAAGAGACCTTGATAATGGCGAGTATTCACAAGACATCGACCATTCTTCGACTTTGGTTCAATGGTGTCCAATATCTCCTGAGTCTACCTTTTGCAGAAGGCGAACCACAACCGATCAATACGAGAGAGTTCTGTTAATGACGGCACTACTTTTAATTCCCCTGTAAAATGACTCCCACTGTGACCGGCATGATGATATTTTCTACCACGGCTTTCATAGCCGTCGATTTCTTATCGAGGAATTTTGACTAAATCGAAGGCAGAGCCACCCCTGTATGAGTTCAAGGTCAATGTATAACTCCCTTTGTAAATGGCGAGCATTGCTGTTCGATGGAAGATTGATGTTGGCGGCTCTCCCACGGCAGATATACTGGCCATTAACACCTAATTGGTCTTCTTAGGTCTCCGCGGAAGAGCTAGGCATAGGCCATCGGGTCTTAGGTATAATCAATGAACAAGTGGTAGATGCTGATAAAACCTGACAGCCTTAGTGTTTGGTAAAGGAAGGACGTCTTCTTTGGTGAGTCGAAGAGAGTTGATTGATTGACTTGAACACAGACCGACTAGCTGATTGAAAGATCTATTCTGACTGACTGGTATGCTAGTTATTCCGACAGTTAAGTCAGATCAAATAGAATCGCAACTACAAATACTGTCTCACTGGCATAAAATATATATAAAAAATATTTGTCTGATCCATGAACATTATAGTTAGTGTTTACTTACCCGTAAATATCAAAATATGGCATACAGTGCTCTATGTCTGTATCTTTGAATAGCTAGAGTACTAAAACTTTTATCCAAATCTGCAGGGTCATTTAAAAAAGCAAGTGTTGTCTATATCTTTAGGTCCACCTTCTATATCTATAAGAATTAACGCTATCACACGTACAGAAGAAAACAGTGCAACAATTGAGAGCTAATGGCGCAAAGATACGTCAAGATGACTCCGACGAGAGGACTCCCGCGAAGACACTCATACTGGGATATTTTAGTGTATTATGTTTTGCTCTTCCGTGTTTAATATAGATGTAGTGTTTAACATGAGTATATAGTAACAATGCCCGTTTTAAAAACAGCAGCTGCTCAGGTAGATCTTTCACAATGACTGGAATAGCCGAAACGGGAGACATTTACCAGTACCAGAGGACATTTACACGTCATTCAAGACATTCCCATACCAGCCGTTAACAACGGGTCCAAGGATATTCTATAGAGGTTAATCTCAAGCACTTGTTCAAAAGCGGATATTAACTAACCAATTAGCTAACTAGTATCGACAAAAATCTCTTTAAAAATAAGATATGTGCTTTAAAAAGAGGTCTTATCAATTGTCTTTGATCTGGAAAGTCGTACCTGTTCGAAGCCGGCATAGACCGGGATAGTCGTTGATGTGTGTGGCTGAGCAGAGCTCTTGATTCAAAGTAGAGATAACACGAGACTGCCCATTTAGGCTATTGACTAAAGTTAATGTCTCAATCAGTCTCTGGTATGGTGACAATAGCCACTATCAGGATTCAAGACTTTAAGTTAATTTATAGTTGAATGTACAATGTAAATTTATAATCACAAAATGGTGGATAATTAATTATTCCACTATGGGCTGTATTTATCTAATGGAGCACTGGGACAATTATTTCGTGTTCCCCAACAGCATATGTCCCGGGCTCAGGCCATTTTGGTTTGTGTACTTTACACTGGGTGATGCTTTGATCATAGTTCTCGGTACATTAGCCATATGGAAAAGACACGTAGGCTGATATAATCTAATGGAACCACCTGGCAGCATGCGGTAAGGTATTGTGGCCACTCAGCTATATATGGCGCTTAACCACACTGTGCCCATTATCTCTTGAAACTGGTGGCATCTGGGTGTGCAAAAGTAACAACAGAGAGAGAGTAACATTACTTTTCTAAATCTGGTACATGTGCGTGCATCAGGATGAAACGGACAGGAGTTTTTCTACTTTATTCTAAATGAGTCTCAGACATTATTCATTTTGATAAAAGCCGGCCTACATGTACCTAAATAGGGGACTACATGCTGCAAAGTTTTCTATTCTTTATTACAGCAAATGTCCTGGATGAATTTACAACAATGCTTTCGAATTGGATCTAACCGTGGAAGCAACTAAAACCTGTTTTCGAGAACAAACCCCAATACGTGTACGTGTGATCGAATACTATTGATGAGTCTGACTGAATAGTGATATGTGCTCCCAGTTATAAGCATTTTGTACCGTTTCTTGTTTCACTAAAGACATGCTCTGACAACAGTTTTGGTATTTCGGGGAATAGTATGACAAATTTTGGTTCTCGTGAAAGCAGATTGGTCTCTGTGATCATTTAGGCCATATCGCTGTCTCTGATCGTGCTTCCTTGCCGGAGTCCGGAGAGAAGACCGACTGAAACTGCCTGCCTCGTGAAATAATAATGGTAACGATTAGTGTCTGGAAGATATGGGGAAATATACTGGCCACAACATGTGATTTAGACGATCGTTCAATATGGTGTTCGCTATAATGCGCTGTACTTGGTCGGGATTTCCCCCAGCCATCTGGATAAAATATGGAAGGCTACAGCACAGTCAAATCACCGGGCCTATCCAAGAGTACTCCACGATATAGAACATTCCGTGCGTTGTTTCGACATCATTGAATCTGTGCGTCGAAACAGACCTTCGTATACCAGCCTTCAATCAATAAGGACGTTCCAGGTCAATAATCGCAAGACCATTTCTCAAACTTACATATAACACAAACCACCAAAAACATAAGAGAAGCATATAAAGTACGAAAATAGGACGGAATCATGCAAATAGCTGTCAGCAGTTTTCAACGATGCTAAAAAGACGCAAGGTATGGTCTAGGCGACTAACTGAAATCAGTATTGATATGCAGAATATAAGAATAAACTACTCACTGCATCTCTTAACATGACTTGGTCTTGATTTCTTACTTTACATAATATGATTTCTTGCTCTTTGGTGGTTTCTGTTTAACATTGTTTTGGAGAGTGGTTTTGCAATTCCTGACCCGACACGTCCACCATGGATGACGATTGACATTCGGATATAATTAAAGACGTACAGCATAAAGAGCAAAACCACAGCTGTGACGACAGTGTGATAGCTGACAAATTGTTACACGTAACCGGGTGAAATACGGCCGCTTGTCAATTTACCTCAGTCAGGGATTTATTCTACAATACAACGACTAAATCTGTCTGACTTCATGTAACCTGACATCTGTCTGGAGTGCTTTACGTTCGTATTCAGGAATGCTGAACCTCTACGAACGCTGCATACCCACATGTACATCTACCACGTGTCGTCCATAAGGCAATTCTGCCTCTGGAAAAGCCCGCGATTTAAAAGACAAAACCAGGTTATACTCAGAAAACGTCAAGAAGCGCTGTTAACTAGCTTGCAAGGTGTTTTACATAAAATAAACTGTTCTCACGTCCTCTAGAGAAATCATTGACTTTAGACAAGAGTAACGCAAATCGAACGGTGTGAGGATCAACATGACAGGTGAAAATAGCCATGGACATACACGTATAGGCTACACACAACTTCCAAACAGGGTAATGGCCATGGGCATCCATGCATAGGTTACACACAACTTCCAGACAGGGTAATGGCCATGGGCATCAATGCATAGGTTACACACAACTTCCAGACAGGGTAATGGCCATGGGCATCCATGCATAGGTTACACACAACTTCCAAACAGGGTAGTGGCCATGGGCATCCATGCATAGGTTACACACAACTTCCAAACAGGGTAATGGCCATGAGCATACATGCATAGGTTACACACAACTTCCAAACAGGGTAGTGGCCATGGCCATCCATGTATACGTTACACACAACTTCCAAACAGGGTAATGGCCATGGGCATACATGCATAGGTTACACACAACTTCCAAACAGGGTAATGGCCATGGACATACATAGTTACACACAACTTCCAAACAGGGTAATGGCCATGGGCATCCATGCATAGGTTACACACAACTTCCAAACAGGGTAGTGGCCATGACCATCCATGTATAGGTTACATACAACTTCCAAACAGGGTAGTGGCCATGGACATACATGCATAGTTACACACAACTTCCAAACAGGGTAATGGCCATGAGCATCCATGCATAGGTTACACACAACTTCCAAACAGGGTAATGGCCATGGGCATCCATGTATAGGTTACACACAACTTCCAAACAGGGTAATGGCCATGGACATACATGCATAGGTTACACACAACTTCCAAACAGGGTAATGGCCATGGACATACATGCATAGTTACACACAACTTCCAAACAGGGTAGTGGTCATGGACATACATGTATAGTTACACACAACTTGCAAACAGGGTAATGGCCATGAGCATACATGCATAGGTTACACACAACTTCCAAACAGGGTAGTAGCCCTGGACATACATGTATAGGCTACACACAACTTCCAAACAGGGTAGTGGCCATGGGCATCCATGTATAGGTTACATACAACTTCCAAACAGGGTAATGGCCATGGACATACATGCATAGTTACACACAACTTGCAAACAGTGTAGTGGTCATGGACATACATGCATAGTTACGCACAACTTCCAAACAGGGTAATGGCCATGGGCATCAATGCATAGGTTACACACAACTTCCAAACAGGGTAGTGGCCATGGGCATCAATGCATAGGTTACACACAACTTCCAAACAGGGTAGTGGCCATGGGCATCCATGTATAGGTTACATACAACTTCCAAACAGGGTAATGGCCATGGACATACATGCACAGTTACACACAACTTGCAAACAGGGTAATGGCCATGGGCATCCATGTATAGGTTACACACAACTTCCAAACAGGGTAGTGGCCATGGGCATCCATGTATAGGTTACACACAACTTCCAAACAGGGTAGTGGCCTTGGACATACATGTATAGGCTACACACAACTTCCAAACAGGGTAGTGGCCATGGGCATCCATGTATAGGTTACATACAACTTCCAAACAGGGTAATGGCCATGGACATACATGCATAGTTACACACAACTTGCAAACAGGGTAGTGGTTATGGACATACATGTATAGGCTACACACAACTTCCAAACAGGGTAGTGGCCTTGGACATACATGTATAGGCTATACACAACTTCCAAACAGGGTAATGGCCATGGGCATCAATGCATAGGTTACACACAACTTCCAAACAGGGTAGTGGCCATGGGCATCCATGTATAGGTTACACACAACTTCCAAACAGGGTAATGGCCATGGGCATCCATGTATAGGTTACACACAACTTCCAAACAGGGTAATGGCCATGGACATACATGCATAGTTACACACAACTTCCAAACAGGGTAGTGGCCATGGGCATCCATGTATAGGTTACACACAACTTCCAAACAGGGTAATGGCCATGGACATACATGTATAGGCTACACACAACTTCCAAACAGGGTAGTGGCCTTGGACATACATGTATAGGCTATACACAACTTCCAAACAGGGTAATGGCCATGGGCATCAATGCATAGGTTACACACAACTTCCAAACAGGGTAGTGGCCATGGGCATCCATGTATAGGTTACCCACAACTTCCAAACAGGGTAATGGCCATGGGCATACATGCATAGGTTACATACAACTTCCAAACAGGGTAGTGGTCATGGACATACATGTATAGGCTACACACAACTTCCAAACAGGGTAGTGGCCATGGGCATCCATGTATAGGTTACACACAACTTCTAAACAGGGTAATGGCCATGGGCATACATGCATAGGTTACATACAACTTCCAAACAGGGTAATGGTCATGGACATACATGTATAGGCTACACACAACTTCCAACAGGGTAATGACCATGGACATATATGTATAGGCTATACACAACTTCCAAACAGGGTAGTGGCCATGATCAGGATGCAAAGGAATCTAACACACGAAACAGGAATGATGGTGAGCGTTAGCAGTTTCACGAGTCCTGTAAAAAATGAGTAGATTATTCGACTTTAAGGAAGGGTCTACAGAATACCAATTTGCCCGGCAAAGCTTGCTCATTTTCTAACGAGAAATCACCATAACAGAACATGCATGTAGTATCCTCCTATTATATTTGTAAAACCGCTGTTTCTACTAACTCGGAAGAAAATCAAGCACTGATAGTGTGTCAGTGAGATTTCTTGAAAGCAAAAAAAAATATCCAAAGTGAAGATGGACAGATCATCCAGAATCTCTGGTACTCGCTTCATAATTATGTCTAATTCGGCTTAACCCAGGGGTTGGGACTGTGTATTCATCGTGTTAGAATTTGATCACCAAGCTGGATATATGAACATTTGCAATCAGAGAATTTGCCTAGAGAATCCCTTGTACCTTCTTAACATCATTGAAAACTGTTGCAAGCATGTCCCTGCATGATTTCGTCATAATTTTGGACTAGATGTACTTTCTCAGTTCTTTGCTGCTTTGTGTTAAACGTCTTTGTGTTAAACGTCTTTGTGTTAAACGTCTTAATGGGAATTGGCCTTGTGATTACTGACTCGTGACGTCCACTATGGAGTTAAAATTGACAACAGTGTTATGTTAGATAAATTGTTATATTGAGATTTAAGATTTGATTTGGAGACTGGAGATATGTTTTTGTTAGGCTAAATACAGTTATTTGTAACAATCAATACGGTTTGAATAAATTACATAAATGTGATTGTCACGTTGGAGATGAAGGTTGGACTTCCTGACAGCTTAGTGGCTTGTACAGCTCTCTAAGACGAAACGAAAGCAGACTAATAATCAATATCCCTTCTAATGGGATACATATGGTGTAAAGTTATTGTTTGGGCAATGGAACTACACGTTAAGGCTGTTTTCTAGATTTGCAGAGCTTAACATTTAGAGTGAAGAAACTCTTGTTTGGGTACGGCCCCTTGGGCTGGATGTTAAAAATAGAACGTTGTGAATTATTATATCGTATGAAATCTGCCCATGCGTGTTATTGACATTTTCCTCCATAAGCCTCTTGAAATATTAACTTCTTGTTAAAAAGCTCTGGGGTATTCCATAAGCGATTTCACTGAGCGAGACAAAGCGAGTATACCGATAACGAAGGCCCGTAACAAAACAACGGAGTTTTCATTTACATCAAACCGCCTTCCTTGCCTGTCTTCATACATGTCGCCATGAAGTGTTATTACTACTCATGAAACTGCCTCCTCCTTTGGCTCTACCATCATAGACCTACAGTAATGATGCGGTTAAATGACAAAATATACAGGGAATATTGTGTGTATATTGCGGCTGCACTGTAAAAGTATGGATAACGCCAATGTAACAAACAGTGTGAAAGACAGTTTGTTATCTTGTTATTCCGAGGACTTGTCCTATAAATAATGTTCTTTGTTAAAATTCGTATGCTAGTCGTCAGCTGACAGAGTTTGGCCATGGCACAAACAAAGAAAGTGGCCTAGCTTGCTAAAGCGTTCTTAACGCAGCAGACAATACGCCAATAATCTGGGAGCTTTCGCTGGCTAGGCTGTATCATTTCATCTCATCAGATTTTTCAGGTATACGGGGAGGTTTTTTTTCCTGAGCAATCCGATGCTCTAAACCCAGAAAGCTGATCGTCAACAAATAAATGAAAAAGACCCACTTAAGTGCTGTGTTAAACATGAAATAAATGTTTTCACCAGAGTTCCCGATTTTACACACAAGACCAACTTACAGACAAGCCCTTGTCAAAGGAATATGTTACAGACAAGAACACATATGCAAACTAGACGGTACTCCGAGAGAGTATATCTTCTCCACAACTGAAGCTAGTCTAGGTGTCAAACCAGGCATCTTGTAGCCACATGTAGTCTAGGCGTCAAACCAGGCATTCGTACACTAGCCGTCAACGAAAATGGACGTCCCAGGTCAATAATGGCAAAACCAATTTCCAAAACTAGGTTAGCCAAAAACGTCCAAATAAAAGCAAATGTATAAAAATTAAGATGGATTCATACAAAAGTAAACACACTACAAAGGGGCAATACTCTGTATTTCTGTCCTGTCACTGGTCAAGACTCCTTAAAGAACACCTGGATCCCGATCCCACAAAAATCTTTTGCTCAAGGCTAACATTCGCACAGAATTTCATCCAAGTCCCTGTATAACTTTCTCCGTAAGTTTGAGGGATAGATAAACAGGCTGCCAAACGGGAAAAGATGCATAACCTGCTTGGCAGAGGCAATACAAGTGTTAGTTAAGCCCTTCACAGTTTAACGCGACTTACCACAGCTTAACTGACTTAGAAGTGTCGATCACCGAGTTCCGTCCTCCATTCTACTTTGAAAATGACAGCAAGGAATGTAGAATTCGCCTTTACCGGGCAGCAACAAGTGTAATTTTGACGTCAAACTGGAGTTTCCATACTATAAAGTCTTTCGTCCATTATTTCTCTCATCAACACATTGGTTTCGATTAAGTACTGACACCACCGTCTATCTGCCTCTTGTAAGAGGGGAAAAAAGCTTTCTACCCCATTATCGGAATCTTGCTGTTTCTGAGTCCCTGAGGATTCAGTCATGCTGTGACTGGGCTCCAGAGGCCAGAAAGGGACTTTTAAACCGTAAATACAGTATTTGTTAATAAATGTCCATCGATCTGCTCCTCAATGAAGTCATTGTAATTTCTTTCATGTCTTTCCCAATCACATCCTGACACCCCTTATTGCCTGCAATAAAATACTGCACCGCTGCACCATTGTTTGACCGCGGAGTATTGTAGGAAACTAGAGATGTTCACGTAAAATCAATAGACTCGGCTAACATTCCCCTAAAACATGAACCAGGCTTGGCTCTAACGTTCGTCGACACTTGCTATTAGTTTTCTCTCCATCGTCCCACAACTTTTTCTCCGTGTTGCAAAAAAAATTTAAAAACTGAGCTATTACCTTCGCCAACAGTTTGACGAATTAGAGCTAGAGTAGACTGACTTCTCTTAAATAGCTTCATGTTTTGTGGACATAAACAGTAGTGCCTTCAATATGCCATCAACAACAGGGTTCCATTAACAGGATGGAAATTTCACTCACGATTTAACGACTTTTTGCTTGGAAAGTTTAAACTGACACAGATGAATTTCTGTCGATGTTTCTTTCCTTTTAACTGCCGTGCTTAGTTTCGATACGTTCTCAGCACATGGCCTCCTAAAATGCTCTAATTTTATCTATGTGCACATATGGTCGACTAGTAAAATGTCCGTGCTCCTGACGGAGATTCGAATTGTTTCATTTCATTGTAACGTACCATATACCTCTAATGTTACAAATGTGCAATATGTGCTGGATAAAGTGAGATAAACCAAAGCCACTACCACACGGTGATAATTGGTGTATTATCTCAGGTAAGCAGTGAAGTACAACTACTTAGGACTGTGACAATTAGTATCTTGTCAAACCAGTGGATTTGTATCTTGTGACAAATAAACAGTGGTTTACCACCACTTGACAGTGTGCTAATTGCTATTTCGTCACACATAACCAGTGAAGTACGACCACTTGACAATAGGATAACTGGTACCTGATTACACGCAACCAGTGAATCTGTGTCTTGCCACAAATAACCAGTGAAGTACGACCACTTGACAGTAAGTGAGTGAGTGCTTAGGCTTTAACGTCGTACTTAACAATTTTTTCAGTCATATCACGATGAAGGAATCCCTGAATTCCTTCTAAGTTGTAGAGCGGGTTTCCATCGCTTTTTAACCGAGTGCTGCTTCACTGAGACGCCTTACAGAAGGCAAGTAAGCCGCCCCGCCCGAGCCATTATACTGATACGGGTCAACCATTCGTTGCACTATCCCCTTCATGCTGAACGCCAAGCGAGGAAGTTACAACTTCCTTTTTTAAGGTCTTAGGTCTGACTCGACCCAGGATTGACCCTGGATCTACCGTTGATGAAGCGCTCTGCCAACTGTGCTATCGGGGCCGGTAACACTTGACAGGGTAATAGTTGGTATCTTGTTACGCATGACCACTGATGTTACCAAATCATCCAGACACTTATTCTAACTATTCACAAAATGCTCAAGATCACTTATTTTTAAGTTTGATGGCGAAGGTTTACATGTTGATCGTTTTGAGCTAGAGAGTAGGGGAGTTTCGAGTTTGAACTATTTCATCGTTGACGGTAGAAAAAGTTCAACTGTATAAAAAGTAACTTGTATGTCAAAAATGTTAGGCAGTAATGTTTGATCCCATTCACTATAACATGTGCGTCTGTATAAAGATCATAAAAAAATCATGAAAAGTCATATAAACTAGACAAAATAGAAAACTGATAATCTGATCGTTTAGTGAACTGGAGAAGTTCCTAAAGGAAAGAGGTGTTATTTGTGCCTTTGCAAAAGGGTGAGACAGGTGACAAGCAAATCAATTTCAACAAGGTTGCCTAACATTTTTCACCATTCACATGGCACACTAGGAAGGTTTTTAACTCTGACGACAAAAGAGTTCCAACTCGAAACTATTCAAGCAATACTAATTGTGTTGAAAGAAGGAGGGAGAAGATGGGGCTTCCATAGACTCATGGCTTAAAAATGATTTACAGATTCCCCCACTGTCATTGTCCATGAGGCGTTGGTGATAATAAGTTCTTAACACTGTTAATGTGGCCGTTTTCGCATTATGACGTTCGTTGAAGACCAATCACAACAATAAAGTATATAACACATGGGAAAGTGGGTGAGTATGTTGTTCAAGGCCAGTGGTTTATCCCGAGAACTTTGGCGTCCTTCAGCCGTATAGTGAAAAATTCCTGTGTATAGCATCAAACAATAATCTAATGAAATAAATGAAGACCAAAGACTGAATCCCGTTTTGCAAATATAATCGAACGGACCACGTTGTGTTTTAGGTTATAAATACGTACAAAGCTCGATATAGACTACTGCACTATTAGATGGTGTCCTAATCTTCTCATGTTCGGTTTGTTTGCTTCTTTTGCTTATAAAATTCTTTACTACGTGACTTAATCACTGGTCCAGGAGCAAATTCCCAATTCTGTGTTTGCTTCATCTGAAAAATCAATTCTCCAAGGGTTTAACATGATGTAATTAAAGTCTGCAATATGACGTCCGCCGAACTTACAGCGGCTTAGCGTGCTATCGGCACGTAAAAAGCAAGCGACTTCACGTACATGTGCACTCCTTAAGACTCTGCGATAGAATTGTTCTTGATGCACTGGGATAGCCCTTGAATGTATTCTAATCGAAGCTATCACCTCCCTTAAATTCCTGGTTAAGACGTCATTTCAGCAAGGACTAGAGAAGGCGATAAAGCGTAACAAAAGCGGCTAGTGCTGGGTTTTGGCAGCGCATAAACAACGATGGGTTGAACGAAGATGGGATAAGGCCCAACTGCCAGGTACACGGTAACAAATCGCTGAAAGGGTTGACTGAAGTGGAGAGACTGATTATAAGACTGCCTGTATGGACAACTTTGGATGTTTGTGCAAATGATTCTACGACAGAGATAGGAGTTTCGTAATACAGAACACAGTGGCTTGTCAATAGCAATACCGCACATCCTAAATCAAACTAAAACATTACACTTACTGAAACGTCCAGTAAATATTAAGGTTAAAATTGTACGGATCATTTATAGACGAAATCATTTATATTACCAAAAGCTTCCATTTGATAAAAGAGAATTAGTATCGGAAAAATAAATACATATGCCATGTTTAGACAAAACTTGTTTTGTTTAATATTCTCAGGTGCCTCGCTTATAAAGGAATCATGAGCATATAGTAGTATTGTCAACAGGATATGCTAAATTAGCCAATCGTTGGACCCCAGCTTGTTTTTATTTTTAATCTTAAATCTTTTTCTAAATGGATAAGTGAATTACTCATTTGGTAAACATGATAATGTTTTCCCCAGAAGCCCACACGTGCCTCATTTTCGAAGGGCAGTGCAAATTTTACCAATTTCCTTATTTGATTTTTGACGATTGTGGATTTAGGTACAGCCAGGATAATTGCTAATAAGCTATAAGAAACCATGCATCAAGGTTAGCCTTAACGCACGTGTAATTACCTCATGAAGAGTAAAGATAATGAAGCATTTTATTGGCTTTTTCACTGGTTTTGAATGGCAATGTTTAAATATACATGTACTTGCAATTTTCTCCTCTTGAAAACGTTCTGAAAGAGTGCTAAAACTGCATACTGGGAATTTGGACAAAAATTAATGTGGCAATAAAAACTTCACAAAGACTGAGCTTGTCTAAAAGTTATCCGAAAATGAAGTTAAACCAATTAGGATGGCTAATTAAGGCTGGTCGGGATTAAACACAGTTAAAGATTTTATTCCACTGCGGTTACATTTATACGGATAGGATTAGTCTAGATGGATAATCTACAGTGTTCCAGCACGTCAGACAAGCCACTTAAACCCTCTAAATGTACGCGTAATCGAGTTTTCCTCTTATTCTTCAGCATCGAATTGTTATGAAAAAATTAAAGCCTTTACCTGTCTGTGTTAAGCAAATGTTACTCTTCGGTGTTGTAAAATTAATAAGCTTTTTTATCACGGTAGCAACAAACAATAGGCCATTCTTTCGTTCAAGATGGGACGCCAAAGTCGTCAGTAAATATGTTCAGTCCCAAGGGAAAATAAATCAGTTCAACTTGCTCCTGTCGTATCTAAAAGCTACTTCTGACGAGCAATTTAGTTGACGGATGTAGCGCTGTTTAACTTGGTAAGCTATTCGTGGATGTTACGACTTGACATGTAAACTTTGACAGCATAATCAATACACAAGACCTATTTTCTTGTAAGAAGAAATTGCCCGGTGCTTTTAACGAAATGCAGAATAAAAGATGAAAGTCATTTTAGCGTGGTGGGATGGTAAATATTTCCGATGTAATCAGAGAAGAAAGAAGTTTGAGCAAGACATTTGAAAAGCAAAGAGACATGATATCTGAAGAATATCTTTCACAACTGGCACCTTCGCCAATCTGAATGTCTGCTGGTTGAGGGTTTAGAAATAGGCATCTGACAGGTAAGGAAAATATTACAGGACTCCTGAGACAAGTCGAATTACTCGTGCCGGGGCATCATGCCATAGCAAATGTTTACAGAAACCAGATTTCAATGTAGCCGTCATTGAACTTTGAAAATTGACTTGGGACAATCTGTCACAAATGCAGTTCAATTTTACCGGAATAAAAATATTAATACTTGGAGAGGAAAAGCAATTGCTAGACGAAGCTGAAGTTCCAAACTTTTAAAAAGAAAATTCAGTATTTATAAGAAAAAAAAAACATATGGGTTGACCATTTTGGGATTGGGCAATTTTCTGGGACTTTGAACATGTAGATGAAGAAGTCTATGGTGACTGAAATGACAAATTTGTATAGCAACCATGTCCTTGTAGCAAATGTGTTCAAGCCGATGGAGCGGCAGGGTAGACACTGAGGAGGCTACCAGCAGCCAGGATAAGGACTTATAGATCACACTTTGCGGCGTGCACAGCGCAGTCACCAGAGGGAGGGTAGATAAAGTAGCCATTCCTGTCCATTTGGTAAATGGGGGGGTTGGGGCATTCTGAGAAAAAAAGAGGTCCCCGGTGGCCAAGTAGTAAATAATGAAGCATGTCGATACACATTTACACATGCATTGTAAATTTTAATAAACCATGTTTTGCTAAATTATACATTACATCACTACGCACATTCGTTTGAAAAATTCGCCGTAAATACACACCAAGCATTCCGATATTAAGCCATTTTAATCTCTTTCTTGGTTATAAATAACACTGAATGAGAGCTGGACATGGTTTGGGGTACAAAAGTTTTATTTAATAAAAACACAGGCGTGGCATTTGGAGATTTCACATCTCTCATTATTAATGGGGCATTGGTGATAATATGCTGTCGACAGTATTGCTGTGTCATTCACGCAGTTTATGTTCGTAAAACACCATTAGCTTTCCACCAATATGGTACTAATATTACATGTGGGAAAGTGCCTCAGTAACATACCAAATGTCGGTGGTTTAACCCGGCCACTCCAGTTGCCTTCAAAAGTAAAAAGGTTTTGAGTATAGCTTTAAATAACAATCGAATGACTTCTTTGACTTATAAAAGTCTTTACTCCGTGACTTAATCACTGGTCCAGGAGCTAATTCCCAGTTCTGTGGTTACTTCATGTTATCTAAAAACCCATGCACTGCGGGGTTTAACAGGATGTAATTACAGTATGCTATGTGACCGTTGCCGAACTTATGGAGGCTTGGCGTTCTATCGCCACGTAAACAACAGTCAACTTCACGTACACATACACTCCTAAAGACTTAACGATAGTATTGTTCTTGATGCCTTGTGATAGCGTTGAATGTGGCATTATAATCGAAGCTATCACCTCACGTCCCCCCCTCCCCCCACCTTAAATTCCTGGTTAAGACGTGATTTCAGCAACGGGAAGGCCATAGATAGTAACACAGAGGCCAGTGGTGGGTTTTGGCATCGTATAAACAACGACTTGAACTGAAATACGCGAGCGGTGAAAGGTCAAACTGTCAGGTCGACGGCGACAAATCATTGAAAGAATCGATTCAACTGGATAAACTTGGTTATAAGATTGCTTGCATGGACAACCGTGGAAGGAATTTCGTAACTGACAACACAGTCACTTAACGATAAAAGCAATTGCGACATAATATAAATCAGAGCATATGTTACTTATAAAACATTCGCTAAATAGTAACCAAGCAATTTCCACGTGCTGAACATTTACAAGCAGATTAAGTCATAAAAAGCAACCCTTTGATAGAAGAGAGACACAATAGGAAAATAAATACACGTGGCACCCTTACAACAAAACTTGTTTTAGTTAATATTCGTATGGTTCTAGCCTGTCCAGGAAACACGAGCATGCAACAGAATCAGCTAAATTTGCTAATCGTTCGTTCCCTCTTAGTTTCCTTTTTCAAAAATCGTTTAGTTTAGATAAAAATCATGAATTTCTATTTATCCGCTAAAAAGATGACTAAGCGAATTACTCAGGACGTTACCCAAATGATTTTTTAAAGTATTTTCGTGTTTCATCTTTGACATGCTGTGCAAATTTCCGCAATTTCCGATATTAGTTTTTGAGGCCTGTCAACTTATAAACATTGCAAGATAACTGCTAATCAGGTACAAGAAAACATCAACTTTACTCTCAACCCATAACCGTCCTAGCAATTACCTTAGGGGTCGCTTAAGCGGGCTCCATGAAGAGTGCAAGGTAATAAAGCATTTAACTGGCTGACAAAAACAATATTTCCACACAAGTGTACTTAAAATTTTACCACTAAAAGTGATTTTAAGAAGCGCGCTATAACTGCGTGTTGGCAATTTGGACAAAAAAAAGTAATGTGGAAACGAAAACAATACAAAGACTGAGCTTCTCTACAAATTCTCCCAAATGTGAGGAAACCAACCAGGCCCCCTAATTATGGTTGGTCAGGATTATATACAGTTAAATATTTCATTCGAATCCATTTACATTTATATCTATGTGATTAGTCCAGAGATAAAATCTACTGTGTCTCTGCGTGTCGAATAAGCCTGCTTAAAACCTCTTAAAGTATGTGCATGGAACCGGATTTTCCATTTTTCCCACAGCCTCCTTTTGTTATGAATAAGAGATGTTCATCCCTGCTGTTTTTAAAATACATAAACATTTTCTTTATTAGCTTTCATTAAATAATAGAATATTCTTTCTTTCAAAATGAGTCACGTCGGTCTCCAGTAAATATGTTTAATATCAAGAAAAAATAAATCAGTTTAAAGACTAGTACGTCTGTCGTATCTGAAAGTTTCTTCTAGAGAACAATTTAGTTGACGGATGTTGCACTGTTTAACTTGGTAAGCTATTCGTGGATGTCGTGGAGTTTGCCATATAAACTTTGACAGCATAATCAATACACAAGACCAAGGGCAAGAAATTGCAGAATAAAAGATGTTAGTTTTTTTTAGCGTGGTGGGATGGCAAATATTACCGATGTAATGAGAGAAGAAAAAAGTCTGAGCAAAACATTTGAAAAGCCAAGAGACATGATATCTGAAGAATTTCTTTCACAACTGGCACCTTCGCCAGTTTGAATGTCTACTGGTAGAGGGTTTAGAAATAGGCATCCGACAAGTAAATAATCACAGATAAATATCACAGGGCGCCAGCGACAAGTCGAATTACTCGTGCCGGAACATCATGCCATAACAAATATTTACAGGAGCCAGACTTCAATGTAGCCGTCACTGAACTTTGTAAATCGACTTGAGGCAAACTGTCACAAACGTGGTGCCAATTTAACGTGTTGAAAAGAAAAGCAATGGTAGAGTTTAGAAACAAATTAAAGTTTCAAATTTTGCCTGTAAATTGCTATGTTTGTGAAAAAAAACAAAACAAATACGGGATGGCAATTTTGGGGTGGGGAGATTTAGTCAAACTGTGGAGCACATTTGGACCAGAAGCCTCCAGTGACTGAACTGAAAAATGTAACGAACAGCCCTGTCCATGTAGATTGTACTCCGATAGTAAAAGTGTCAGATTTGATCAAGTGGCAAAGTGGACACTATCAGCTACCCGGATAAAGATCTAGACAATACTTTTCTGCGTTGGTTGTGCAGCCATCATCGGGCGAGTAGATACATTTGCTATTTCTGGCCATTTGATAAATGGGATCCAGCTACGCGAGTGGCTATGAGGGATATCGCCACACATTTAAAAATTGCAAGTGTTAATAAACTCAGAAAGAATTCTTCTCTTGAAGAATCTTCAAAAAACACTCCACCGTGTTGAAATCATCACAGTATACATTTCGTTTTGTAAATGGAAGAAACACAGAAGTCATCAAAAGCTACATGTCAATGCTACAGAGAATTTGATCTATGGCAATATGAAACGAAGAATTAATATCGAGTTATAGCTGAATTCAAATCGGTGCGTCGAAACAGACATTCGTATACCAGCCGTCAACCAAGAAGGGTGTTCCCAGTCAATAATCGCAAAAACGACGTATAACACAAACCACCAAAGAACTAGGAAAGAATATAAAATACGAAAATAGGACGGAATCGCGCAAAGAGAAGCAGTCAGCAGTTTCCAATGATGTTTGAAAGAAGTAAGGTATGTTCTTGGCGACTGGGTGAAATCAGTACGCAAATCATGCACCATGCTAGAATATAAGCTGTCCATAACAAAATATGTGTCTCAGTTGCGCTTTGATTGCAACTGTTCATGTATCCAACGTGGCGATCTAATTCAACACGATAAATATACATTCACTATCCGCGGGTTAAGCGGAATGAGACACAACCATGAAGCAGAGCACCAGAGATTCTGCACTCTGTGTCCATATTTACTTACAAGAGAATTATACTCATTGTAAAACTTAAGAAACTTGGAGCGAAAGCGTTTGATTGAATAACCCTGCCACACTAGTTTTTGCAGTAATAACTTCTGACGTTGATTGAAATCATCACACAACACGCAGGATCTAACAAATGCTGTAAGGCGAGATGTATGTGCAGGACCCTTGGGCATATTGCTGTCCAAGTAAGGATAATTTACAATGTCAAAATTGAAACTATCCCTATTATCGTAAAGTCTGAGGGAAAAAAGTCAAGAGAGGAAACCGTTTCGGCCTTTGTACAAATATAGGTCCAGATAAGATGTACCATCTGGAGAGTCTGCGGTTTCCTTTAAACCCCCACTGCGGTAATATGGTTTCCCCGAATTGTGCACAGATGTTATTAAAGAGAAGTTCAAGCTCAATGAACATGGAAACTCAATGAACATGGAAACATCCTATGAATGGTAACGTTTGTATGTTGTGGAACTGAAGAAGGTTTTGTTGGCTCTGATGTTAATATAGCGGTGACCGGTTTTATTAAACACCCAAACAATTAGGGATGAAATTCTATCCATTAAATCCGTGTGAGAAATCGTAGCATAGAGAATGGAGAAATTCCAAATAGATGTCCTTATATGGTATGTGTATTAGAGCGTCTAGTTCTTCAGTGACACGTGTAGAGTTTTTAAGTATCGACATATAGTTGACGCCTGAATTTTTTTTGCAATTGCACAACAGTACTTGTTCCAAAAGGACTGTACTTTTTGTAGTGCTTTGGTTAAGATAGTTGACACAAGTTTGGTTGTGCAGCTTTTTGGCCCCGCAATAAAACGAACTTTCTATGGGGATTTATGCATTTGTGGAATCCAGTAAAGTTGTGGTATGTCAGTGTGACGGGAAGGTACGGATATACTCCTCTGTTTGAGAAAGCGCTGATATTTTAAAATAGTTCCTCCAGAGAATCACCGAGTAGGTGAAAGTCTTTTTTAGTCCCCAGATGAATTAGAAAGCCGGCAATGATTTTGTGGATATTCGACAGCTTCACCAGCAGCATTCAAGGGCAAGCTCCCAATCAAATCACTCAAAACCAGCGTTGCTTATTGTTCAATGCTTTTTTTTCTTTTATGTCTAAAGTTTTCCAGACATGTCAACTTATTGGTCAACTTAAAATTAAAATAGAGGGCATTTATCACCTTTAAAGGCTAAAAAATGTACTTGCTAACATTATACCTTAATATTATTAAATGACAGCAAATGAGAAGGGATCTCCAACACGGTTGCCTTGGTATAGGCATATAACGCCTGCATTGTGCTAAACCACTTTCAGCCCTGAACATAAAACACACACTCACACGCTCTTTACTGCCGGTATTTCTGTTTGTTCAAAGGAATTAACACCAAACAAGATTCAATTATCTTCCAAAGAATGGCAGAGTGGGTTTCCAAACAAGCGGCAAAGTTAATTACAGTGTAAGCTTTTGGCTTCTCACCATCGACAACGTGTCACTAATTACAGGAAGCCGTGTCTGCTATGCTTTAATGACAACACTACAGAGGATCGTGAACACCTCTAGTATCTTAGCCAACGGCAATATTTCGGCTAACACCTTTTTCGTTCGTTAAAGCCAGAACTATTAAGAACAGCAAACACGATAGAACAGTGAAACCCCCAAAATCAAAAGAAAGACGTATCTCCTTTAAAAAAGGTACTAAAACTACAAAGAATGGCAAATGGCATAAAATTTTGATAAAAGAAAAAATAGCAGTTAATATTACCAAAAAAATGACGTCCACCCATAAACCTGACTGCCGTCATGTAAATGAAAGTATTCTTCTGCACGGTGTTAAACACCAATCAATCAATCAATCAATCAGCCTGCCACAGGCGTATTGCCTTATCACGCAAATAATACTAGAATAAACATAACGATATTACGTATATTACACCTATCATTGCACGTGCGGTAAGAAGAGAAACACATTGCTTCTATATAGACTTTCATATGTCTGTAAAATGTTATATCCTCTCTGAGTGTCTAGTTTAAGGGTATCACAAAGGAATAAAATATTCGAATATTTGCTAATGTAAATATTACAGTACAATTGGTGATATGTTAGTGTGTACATAAAATTTAACAAAGGAACTGCGTTGCTCAAAACCCATATTTATCATTCTTTATAGTCTTTATCATTCGTATCTTGTTTCCCAAAAGGTGATATGTCTGTGATATGTCTCGACCAGAGGGAAATACGAAAACAAGTTCGCTAAAGGAAAAGTGTTTGACTGTTTGACTGTTGCTTCACGCCTAAACTAAGATTTAGGCTAAACGCCAAATAAACTGCAACAAATAAAAATGGGTTACCTTATGATACAGAGACGGTGTGTACTGCTCACTGCAAATTGGCCCATTTACCAGATTAATCCTCTGTTTAAGGGTTCCGCGTAACACCTTCTAATCCTTATTGGTAATCTAAGATTAGCCTAATTTTTCAACAAATCCTTATACTATTGATTCACAGTCCTGTCATTGAAGATTGCGACTTAATAAGTTGTCCATTCTCCACTTAGACAAGGTCAAGACAAACCGCTAGTGAACATACTAGTAGTACAAGTCAGAGATGGCGAGAGAAGAATGTTGGGTTTTGGAAAGCGATAGCATATAGCCTATGATAAAGGCCACACTTTGTATTGTTAATGCATCGTGCCTGGGTGCTGTTCACCAGTAAAAACAAAGGCTAACTAACTAATGACCAAACAATCACTAAAGCCAAAGAAGTCGCAAACATCAGATATGCTATCAGCCCTTATCCATGCAGTTCAGCAGTTGTCGACATGTAAACGCCTTTAATTTGTGCGTGGATATAAAGGCACTTATTCCGACGAAAAGAAACCCGGAATCGTGGATCCCTGTTAAGATCCTGTTGTGCACCCTGTTTTAGCTGAGGAGATCACCAAGTGGTACACGAGAGACAGGGTTTTGTCCCTTGTCAGGGGAAACGAGCCGAGAACTCAGACGAGCTGACATCAGGGATTTAACGCTCTAGGCGGTCGTCCTTCAGATGACAGTCGACGGCTGCTCGCTTAATGCTGTATTAAACCAGTTTTCAAGCAAAAACTGTGGTTGAAAGAATTCTAGCACGAGACTTTCATACTGCCTATCCCATTTTACTCTCACTACACCGCTCAGGTTTTGGTAAAAGAGGGCGAGGGTTCGAATCCCGCTCTGGTTGGTAGGACAGTGGAATCATACTCTGTTAAACCTGATCGCTTTCAATCCCAAACAGGGTGCCAAAAAAATACATTGATTAATTTTCGCATCGTACATCTGCCTTATTCAAAGTAGGATAATTAATTTGATCATTTTTGGCGATGGCATCAGGTCACAATCGGAGACTTGAAGACGAGCTACACAGACGGTCCAAACGACAGTAGCACGCATCGTTTTCTTCGGGACGTTGCATTGCGTGTGTAGATAAATATCAACCTGACTCCAGTTTTATGTTTGTTTTAATGATTTCGCACAGGAATCAAAATCAGGTAAATCAAAAAGCTTCACTTAAAATGTGAATGTTTGGAGAGTAATATTATACCAAATATAACGTTTACATGTTCTAGCTATCAAAATTGAAAACAAGATAGATTTCTACTGAAACTTTAAAACTTCGGCCTATAATTTTGGACTTGGACTTCTGATTTCAAATAACTGGTCGGAGTTTATAATGTCTGTATCGCTTATGTTCACAGATCCTTCTCTCTCTGGGCAATGTTCGTGAGCCGTCAAGTTGACATTGTTGGACATAAAAGCAGCATTGGTTTATCATGAAAGTCACAAGACACCGACATTTACTGCGGAAAAGGACGGGGTTACGAAATGGGTGTTACATGGATTTGTGTCGTAAACAGGTCATATCCTTCGTCTTTCAGATTTCAGAAAAAAAAGAGCCAAAAAAGGCTGTCATTTTCCCATTAGAGTTTGAAATGGCAGTATTTGTGGCCGCCAGCAATCGTGTCCAATAACGACGAAAAGATTTTCTAATGGTATAAACAAGAGCGAGAGCAAATAGACTGTAAATAGATCTGACTGTGGAAACGGTTAGCAACACGGCATACAATTCCCAGAGTGATACTTATCCCGTAGGCTTGATCATTCCTAACATTTAAGTATTACCCCTAGATACTTATATACGTAACCAGAGAGATGCGTCGTTGAGCACTCTAATTTCTTCAGGATTTTGAAGCTCTCTTAACCGACGAGACCCTCCCGCTATCATTACTGACTGCAATGATTTATTGATTGAACGAGTAAGGAGCGGATTCTTTTTACAGTGAAAACGAAATTATTTAAATCGTGAGATCAACAGAGTGACTTGTGATATAAATTGCAACCTATTTAAATCGGTAACTGCAGGTGCCCGCATCAAGAGAAAAATATTACTCCTTACTCTATATTCACTTCCATGTATGTAACATAATATTCTATCTGTCGACTCAAAACAGAGCTAAATCATATACGTCTATATTCATCAGTTGGTTAGCGCGATAGTGCAGCGTAATGACCCAGGGGTCTCTCACAAATGCGGTCGCTGTGAGTTCAAGTCCATTCTAGCTTCATCTACGGTCGTACGTGGGAAAGTCTGTCAGCAACCTGCGGATGGTCGTGGGCTTCCCTCGGGCTCGTTTTCCTCCCACCATATTGCTGGCCGCCGTCGTATAAGTGAAATATTCTTGAATACGGCGTAAAACACCAATCAAATAAATAAATAAATCTACATTCATTAATGTGCACATTACACATCCATGGTATTGTTTCAACGTAGACAAAACTGACATAGTAATTGCACTTGAGCGAAACCCGTATTCATCATTCTTTCTCTCGTTAGAAAAGGAAAAAGACGCACCTTGCATCCCAAATGGCGATATGTCTGGGAAGGTCATGTGAATTAAATGCACAAACCATTCCTAGCACGACTGTAGCACTGAGTGACGTCTGGGTCAATAGGCAATACCATTGGCGCCAGGTGGTGAGGGAAGGCTAGAAGCCCCGATACTTAACCAAAGAATTGACTGGTTGTCCACTTCAGTTTCCCTTGTCTATAAGATATTAAAGCGCTGTTAACTAACTAGAGGTTCCAGTACAGATAACAGACTGTAATAACTTTATACATTGAAGACGAAATTACCTAGATCAAGAAATCAATGGTATGGCTGTTACGCTTTTTTCTGGATTGTGATATCAGGACAGCCTCTTAAAATGGTTAATCTGTATTAAGAAACCGCGTCCTGAACACTTCAGAATTTATTTTACTTCAAAGTTATTTTACTTCACTTTCAGATCTTTGTAATACGATATCTTCTACATCTATTTTAAGAGTATCCAACAAACAATAAAACAATAATACATTTTATATTCTTTCAGCGTCTAGGTAAAGCTAACAAATGGGATTGGCATTTGCGCGAAACTCGTATTTATCATCTGTTTGTCTCGTCAAAAAAGTGGTACCTTGCATCCAAAAGCCGATATGTCTGGTACGAATCACGCGATCTGAATTCTGTCCTACACAAACCAGTCGGAGCACGATTGTTCCACCCAGTAATGTCTGCGCCCAGAGGGAATATGAAAGTAAGTTAAAAGGAAACAAATCTGACTGTGGAAGTGATTAGCAGTACAGCATGCAATTCCCAGACGGATACTTATCCCATAAGTTTGATCATTTCTGACATTAAAATCTTGTCCTTCAATACCGCTATACCTAAATTTGACACAAGACTCATTTTCCACTTCAATTCCAACACATGTTGAAGTTCTCTGAAGAGCGCTATTACAGGGATATCTGATTACAACGATTTATTGACTGTATGCACGAGCAATGAGCCATTTTTTCCCAGCTTGAATAAAAACATTATCGAGATTGTGAGGTCAATGGAGGGATCATTACCCACCTGGATTGTGGTATCAATACATCCTCCTTCAATGGTCAGAAATCGCGTTGCTGAAAAGATGGCAGGGTATAACTCTGGTGGAATTTTACAGGAAGATGGAAATCAAATTATAGAAATCTTTGACCCCTAAACTCGACCGTTTTGTAGATGTATGTCAATAAAGTCCAGGATGGGAGGAGCTGCGTCCTTAATACAGTGCCTCTATGCAAACCATTCGGCCTATAAACCCAGAATTTTCGGCTGTACAGTAGATCACTTAGCGGTATCGACCAGCACCATGTAGGCGGGCTATTGGATTTGGGACATTTCCCACATCGAGTCTTGGTGTTATAATCACCTTATATCCGTACCGTCAGAGAAAGCCTGACTCTTACTGGTCGAATAAGAAAAGCCAAAATTATCTTTCGTCTGCGAAATTAACTGGACGTGTAAGCATTTTCTTTGCGCTTTCCATCTAGATTTGGGGCAATTGGTTTGGGTCATTGTCTGTGGCTTTTGTCATTACAATGCTCATCTCGCGCCATGGTGAGATCGAAATGGATGGTCTCCAAGATTTGATATCCAATGTAAGCTAGAGCAATCAGATCAACTATTACCTCCGACGGCGCATGTCTATATAGACCTGACTGAGAGGAATGTCACTTTGAGGAAGAAACCGGGCCGCAAATATCGTAACATACAAACGATGCTATAGCCTATTTTCCACTGACAATCCATGATCGACCAAGGCATCAGAAAGGCTTAAAGCCACGCAGTTCATTATTGATAAAAGATATATACAGATAAAGTATTTTCAGACTAGTTTTATGTTTTCTCATACCGAATGATATGGACCATTAGACATAATATGGTTGCAAATAAAATTCTTATGATTAAAACCCAATCCCGTAAAGTCTTCGTTAAAGGTGTCAGTGTTTTGCATTGAACCACAGCTTATTGTCAAGTCTACAGATTGGCACTCGAGCGATTTTATGGAACTGTTGGTTACGTCTACCCGCCGAATGCCGTTAATATGGCTTGTAGTAAAAATAAGTGTGTAAATTTTTGTACAGCATTTATAAGTACAAAATGAAATGCATCACTCCATTATTTAGATACTGCTCCAATTTGTGGTGTTGATGATTTTTGTTTCTTGCACATTTTGCAAGAAACAAAATGATGAGACAAGCGTCTAATACAGTCTTCGATAAATCATACGAGAAAGCTGATCTCTAAAAGTGTAACTATTTATAGGCCAGTGACAGATGATATCTTCGCATCTTTGCTGGCAGAATATTTTACAAAGCCCCCTCAAGGGACTCATTGCTGGAGAAATATAAAAACTAGACACCAATTATGCCACATTTCGTATTCCTGATGCATACAATTTACAATAATCTAATAATTCATCATTCTCGATGGAATTTTCTCACTTGGAATTGTTCTCATGTTGCTCTTACTACTTTCTGGGTAGGACGATATTCACAGCTGCTTTTGTCTGGTTTTTTTCCACTACGCAGCTGGTTTTAATGACGGTGGTAAAACGTTCCCAAACACGAATTTATCATGACGATAGAAGGGGTCGTATCTCTGGGCAACAAAGATATGGTATTTAGTAATTTAGATTTGTTGAGTAGTACCACAAGTGTGTCATGTATTATGAATGCATATAAGCGCCTTTCACTGTTAAGACAGGCGGTAAAACCAAGGTGATGTGTAAAGTCTACATAATTACCATTGTCTTCATGACAGCTTCAAAACTGGTATCTTTATCAATACATCTGCATAGCTATGTCTGAGTCAATACCGACAACAATGAGACCAGTATTCTTATGCTCGACAATGGTAGGCTAATGCTGGCAAAATTAAGCTTGTACTAATACTCACTGATTGCATCAGCCTACATTTTAGGAAAAGATTATGTGATCCATCTTTAATTATGATTAATTATTTATTATGGTATAAATAGGCTCTATCTGTATCCAAAATGTTTCCATAATGTGTACACTTAATACAGATAGATTATTTCTCTTGGGTAAACATACCAAATTTCGCAGTTACCATTCGTATTTTCTTTTATGAAAAAGGCATGTGGAGTTTGGCGTGAATTTTCCAGATTTCTCCACTCTCATCGTTCTTACGGCCTTGGTAACAACAAACGATCGACGTCGCCCACCTAAGACAGTACTGAGAGCTTCAGAGGACAACTTGTCTTCCACATGTTTTATTGCACTGAACAGCTGTAACCAATGGTTTTGTTAGCATATGAGATGGAAAACATATAAAATTTGATGCGCAGGTTAAACTTGTCAACATTCAAGATAGAGGTCTATTAATTTCTGCTTATTCTGAAAGAGACAGGTACAAGAGACATTAACTACCGACGAGAATGGTATATACAGCTCTACTATTCTGCCCTAAAAAGAAGATGTAAGATGCTCTTCACACGTCTCCCAGCATTCAATTGTGTGGGCTAAACAAACCGACTCACCGATGGTAGGTAGTGTCTACACGCGGCTTGTATAACTGATAAAGCTCACGGTTTTCTAGATGCCAACAGGTAATATAGACCGCTCTAACCACATCCGTCAGTAATAAGTAATCACGGGAAGCCAGACAGTGCATCCGTCCGCACAAACTCGATCCCAGAATCAATATACTATCGAAAACTGGACCTGAAGTAATCGTCTTTCGGAGCAATAAATCTGGAAACGTGTTAAATTAGTAGTTGCTTCTTGTTGCCAAGTTGCCGATTATTATTGCCCGGTCTGGGATTCTCCGGTGATCAGAGAGGACTTGCAACTTTTACGAGGTCAGCTTGATCAATACTGGATAGCCGCATGCCATCAAGCGTTCAAATTGCGCGTCTGGTCTCCCTTACATCATCTAACCAAATCACGCGGGCCAGATTGCGTAAGCTAATTTTTCACTTTTCCAACCCCCAGCGCTCCACAATTTACAGGGTAAGGTTTTGGTTTAGGTACAAATGAGAGTTAATTCCTCTGTAACTTTTTGCCGTAAACTCCGACCTATAAGTACTAGGACAATGACTGATTGTTTTAGTGTAAAAAAGATGGAAAAAACGCGTGGTTCATCAGATGAACTCAAATTTACTTCTATTTGATTTAATGAGACTTGCGTTTGAATTCTGTGGTGGTCTTTAGAGCCACATATAGGGTGTTTAAGTACTCTGACGTAACACGAAACTCAAGTGGGTTTTTTTTTCAGTTCTGAAAACAGCGTTTAATCTTAGAATAGCTCTTATTACCAACGAGTAAATAATTACTGAATTAATGTTCAAGACATTTTTTTTTCGGGTATCTATATCTTCATTATGTGTGCACATTGGACCATACGAGCGTATCCCGTTATTATCGCTGGTGATTACAGCTTAGGCTTAATTAACAGGTAAATTGACACATATATTTTTCGTGTTCTAATTTGTATCACAGACGAACTGCCAACAGAGAGTTTCGTGGATGTATATGCGTCGGGTTCAGCATTATTCCCGCCATATCACAATGGAGTATCACTGCACCAGGTTGGCCTAATGTCGAAATATGTCTAGTGCCCTGTCATTGGAAGTCCATGCATAACTGATTAACCAGACGCTTACCGTCACAGTATATCACCACATGTATTGTACCATTGTGGAAACAGTTTTACATGGTATGTAAAAATACGCATATCTCCATATCAAGCATAGATTTGCTTGTTCTCTGGATGGAGTCTATTTTAAGAAATGATATACGCAAAAACGTTTTATAGTTGTAGAATGTGTATATGTACATCCAAGTCACCCACATTAAACTAAATGATCGGATGTTCAAGGCGAAAGCTACAGCGTTTAATAGGTGGATATAAGAAAAGACGGCGTGCTGTCATGTCGACTAACTCTCAATACAGCGTACAATATCATCAGATAGTTGACTAAATTTCTTTCAGACACTATCAGTGGTATTACACACGTTTAAATGTTTATCTTGATTTGGTCTGATTTGTTTATTCACCAGTTACATATAAGTCAGTGACAACAAGGTAAAGTACCAAAACTGCTACAAACAAAAGGATTGTGAATAAAATTAAATTTCCATCAAAGAGTAACTGGCAGGAACAGGAATACCCGAGGGCTTGTTATATCCCTACGATACTTGAAATAATAGTGTCTGCTGTTAGTGACGAGAAGAGGCGTGTGCAAAGTATTTTTTGTTGAACAAAAACTGAATTAGAGTGTGCGAGTCTAGCGGAGAGTGCAAAGATCTTTTCTGCAGAGCGAATAAAGGTAACAAACGCATTTTTAAGTATTTCCCAAGAGAAGTTTACAGTATGATAGATACGGATAAATGAGGGAATAGTACAAAACGTATGGTGTTTTCGTTTTCAGATATTCTTTGGTATGATTGATAATCCCAATATTTGTGGACACTTTATACAGACAATGTATTCTATAGGTTCCCCTAGTATATTTAGATTTGGGATATTTAAAGTAGTGCTGTGGCGGAAATGAATGTACATGCATTTTTTTTTTTTGCATTAACCGAAAGTTTATTAGAACAAAGCCAAGTGTGAAGATTATCTAATTCATTGGACATCAGAGTAAAAAAATCTTGAAAATCATCACTGGAGGCAAAAGCACTGGTGTCATCTGCTAACGAGAGGGTTTCCAGTAGTGGGCATGCTTTTGATATGTCATTGACATGTATAAGGAACAATCTAGGTTCCAGTATTGA
This sequence comes from Liolophura sinensis, assembly GCF_032854445.1. Classification (NCBI taxonomy): domain Eukaryota; kingdom Metazoa; phylum Mollusca; class Polyplacophora; order Chitonida; family Chitonidae; genus Liolophura; species Liolophura sinensis. Next base: position 14,534,540 of record NC_088302.1, read on the forward strand.
TCCTTGCGGCACACCATATGTTATTTGTGAAACAGAAGAAGCAATGTTCTTGATTTGGACACATTGACCCCTACCAGTTATGTAACTTTTCAACCAATGATCAGCTTTCCCTCGAAAGCCGTAGTAGTCTGATTGATCCAATAATATGTTATGGTCCACAGACTCAAAGGCTTTAGACAGGTTCAAAAATAGACTCGAACTGTTTTTCTTACTTTATTTGGCATAAATCATTTTTTCATTGAGAGAGATGGCTGCCAGAGAGGTAGAATGAAAAGAGCGAAAACCAAACTAACATTCACTAAGCAGACTGTGCAGTCAAGAAATCTGGTCATTTTTGTTAACAGCTATCTTTTTCAAGATTTTACTAAAACATGAAATAACAAAACTAGCTCTATAATTCTCAAAGAGGTTTTTTTTCAGCAGATTTATAAGCTGGAGTCACTTTTGCAATTTTCATCGCATCTGGAAAAATGCCAGTTTGAAAGGGAATATTAGATATATGTACAGGTGGGGTAGACAATTTCTCTGCAACCAACTTGACTAGGGAGGTTTTTATGCCATCTAAACCAGGTGAACCGTTTTTCGGGTCCATAATTATGTGATAGACATCCTCAGCTGTGCAACTTTCGAATGAGAAGTGGTTCAGAAAAGTTTCGTTCAAATAATCGCGCGGCCGGTGAGATGTGTGAGGTATGGAGCGGGATAATTTTGATGCCACAGCTCCGAAATAATTATTAAATCATTCAGCAATCTTTTGGGATCAGAGGATAATTCTCCGTGAGTATTAAAACTTTTAGATAAATCCGCTTTGTATTCGTTAAACAGTTTATTAATTTCCATGTGTTTTTATATCAATGTTAACATCACTGAATTTATTTTCGTAATGAGACAGTTTTACAATTCTGAGAGTATAACTTAACTTATTTCCGTATAATGTTTTATGTGAATCATTTGAAAGTAAATGCCGCTGTTTCCATAACTGATACCTTAATAGCCCGTGAAATCCATGATCCGTGTTGTTGCACCAGACTGGGCCAGACGTTAATGGGAAACAGTTTTCATAAATAGGGGTAAAACTATCTAAAAGCGAACTACAGGCTCGACTATGATCATGGATCTCACTAAAAGTAGTGTCCCATTGTGAGTCATTTATTTTTTGCTTAAAATTATCTTTATGCATTTGACTTACTCTTCGATATATTATTGTACCTGGTGAAATAGGTATGTTTTATTGATGTTTACTCAAATGAAATATGGGGAAAAGGTAGGTTATATCAGCTACAAAATACCGGGTGTTAATACACCTTCATGAAAATTTGTAAAAGTATTATCAATAAGAGTAGAGGAATTACGCTTTACTCTTTTCTTATAATACGACGATATATACGCTAAAATTGTTATACAGAAGCTTCCCAAAACAATTAGCATAATTTTAACAACACACGCGCAGTGTTTGTGTAATGAAATATATCACGGAAGCTACACGTTCCCCCTCCCCCATACCCTGCCTAATCAGTCATACATGGCAGTAAGGATTGAGAGTATCACTGCATTTTGTATGATATGTCGAGAATACTGTATGACACCTAGAAAATAAGAACATATAAGTACGCTACTTATATAAAAACAGTAAGCAAAAAGCCCATATACACTATAAAAGTTAATCTGTTATACCTTAACATAATGGACCGCATCGGGAGCCTAATGGTTTGAGCGCCAGCCTCGAAGTCCGCAGACCCGGGATGAAATCCGGGTCGGGTCATACCAAAGACTTGAAAAAATAGTACTTGCTGCTGACGCGCTTGGCGCTCAGCACTGAGAGGTTAGAGCAAGGAAACATGACTGGTTGGGCCTGTGTAAGTATATTATTACTGGGTGGGGTGTCATGTCTGGTGTCTTCGGCATAATGCGGCACCACTTTGGTGGCATAAACTCGTCCTGCCACAAGAAAACAATATATGCACACACCCTTTATGACTCGTTGTTATATGATTGAAAACTTGTTAAGTACGATGTTAAACCCGAGGCATACATACATGCATTTGACATAATGTATTTTTTCCGAAAAATGCTAGAAACAAAAAACACGATGTTATGTTGTAAATACACCTTAATATCGATAAATAACATTGGTGGCAATAACATAATATATTCTCCCATCACTCAGAAAGCGTACTATGCTGTAAATTTAAGAGAATCGTTTTAACAGACATAACAGGGACAAAAGACCAACTGCAATAGCTTACATTAACGATGGTAGATGTTATCATTAAATCAACGTATAGCGATATACTAATTGTTCAATGAACAATTTGTAAGGTAACTTTTGCATATTTCACACTGAGACAATTCCTATAAACGGCCGTGCATTTCCTAATTGTACTTTCTTCTAGTCATGTTATATGCAGACTTCTACATAGAGAGACTCCATTAGGTAGACTGAAACACCATCAACAACTGCCAGCTGCGGCACGTCCAATCATTTTTTTAATAAAAAGAAGCTTAGGTGTGTATAAAAGGGCTAGGTTGTAATATTTAGTTAAAACAATCGACGCCATTAAACGCCACGGTCAACTTAAGCGTGATGACAATTAACACTGTGTCACTGATACACGCGGAAGTAAACAGGGAAGAATAAATATGACATAAGTTAAACCACAAATGACATTACGATCGGTGTAAACACCGATGGATGGGTACACGCTGGCCTCTAAATATTAGACCCAAATGTGAAAGTAATGTTCACCTACCTAAGATTAAGGATATTTATCCCCGGATCTGCCAGGGCGGACCTGATAAAAAAAAACAGCCGGTATATCCACAGATTGATGACGGGCGCCTGACAGGATCCTGTCCGTGATTGCCGTTAGCCGCTGGTCTATAATCACAATGTCTTGGACGTCTCAGACAGTTATCCGCGGGAGTACAGACGTCTTCAGACAAGCGAAGAGCATCGGGGTCCCGATATATACATGTGGACAGATATCGGTAAGCAGGGTACGACAAGCACGAGCCAACAATGATGTATTTGCAGGTTTAGCAGCACGCTGATACACTGGGCAACCTAGCGTCACTGATTCACGCAAGGCACGAGATACAGTATCAGACTCGTCCCTTTTCCTTGATGAGATTTTATCCGTTGATATCTAGTTTAATATTGGACAATGAGACTGTAAAACCTGTGAAAGATCAAACAACAAAAACAACATGTAATGGAATTGATTATCTTACACTGTCTCTTATGAACACGGTATCAATTCTGTGGAAGAGATATTGCTGTTGATTTAGATAAATTCACTGCGCAAAAATCAATAAATCAATCAATAAATCATAAATATTTATGAAATATATTCATTTAATATGACTGCATTTCGTAGAGGATAACGGTTGACATTTAAATGGATATATTACGAGAGAATGAATTAAATACTGAAGCCAGGTTCAGGACGTGTGAATAAAGAGCCTAATGCTTGTCCAACACACTAGGTGAACAAGTTCACTATACATGACTGCGGCGATGTATTCTTCAGATACAGGGACAAGTAGGGGATCAATCCACGGCTAATTTACGACAATGCTATACAATTTTCCGCCCAATGGCGGCTCATGTTCAGACTGAATTTACCACTGTAAGTTTGCAAAACCAGTTTTGCTCACAAAGAAACGATAAGACAGGAATGAGCATTAGACTTTACAGGCCCGAACTTCTTTAAGCTGGGAAAAAAATCATTACAATTGTTCATGTTTATACTAAATCGAAGGAACATAGCACGGTTATATAACGTCATTCGGACAAAGCTGAAAACGCGCTCCTAACTGGTATTTACACAGATTCTTAGTTTCTATACAGCTGGTGTAACTCTTCTCTCACAATTTTTTTCGCGTCAAACCACTTATATTCCCAAATCAGCATGTCGACCTAAACTGAGTGGACCATATCACTTTGAAGCCTTCAGGCTATGACCGGGGTCGTTCAGTCGATGGATTCCAGATAAGAATCAATGCCCAGACTAGTTAAATTAGTAACGAACCTTTGACTTCGTGGTCAACATTGATGTGAGGCAGACTAAACGCGTCAAGTCTTAAGTCAGTCGAGTAAAGAGTTAATCTGCCAGAGGCGTTGCAATTGGACATCTGACACCAGAGGAAGACTTCCAGGAGCGAATTTGGTACAAGCAGAGTGTTTAATCCGTTTAAAGTTCCACAGGAATTCGGTTCTGACATCGCCTATCTGGCAGAGAGCTCAGGCGTTTAATGTCAAGCGAAAGGGTCTTTCAATTTGGTATCCAATCTAAACTTAGCCCTATAGTGCAAGTTGGTGTTATATTGTTTTGTTGTTTTTTTTGTGAAAACTCACAGTCTATAGAATGAAACAGGGAAGCAAAACCAGGGTAAGAAAGACAGTGTGGCAAATTGCCACACGTAACCAGTGAAACCCTGCACCTTGTCAATTTATAAAATTTAAGGTTTTACTCTAACTGTTCATTTAAATGTTTAAATAATACCAGCTTAAATACTCTCCAGCACCTTGACTTTAGGAGAATTAGGTACAAAAAATAGTGATACCTGTGTTTGTCACTAGGATTTATATGTGAGTCAGTCATCAACTCTTTGTCTGTAAGGGTAGTTAAATAGGTGGGTTTCTTGGTGCAGATTACAGATGTGTTTTAACAAAACTCCCAGTTTAACCTCAGGCCCTAAGCCTTCAGCGATCCACGCCAAATCAACGCTCATCACTAGAAATCATCGCTGGTTTTTCGTTTCCCGCTGGCTTGGATTAAAGGGAGACTTGAATGAAATTTAATTCCAGGGAACAGGCGATATCAGGAGAGAAGAAGCCCGTCAGTTTTTACCACTTTCCTCATCCTATAAGCTGATTTTCTGTCCGATCCAACAGATCCACTAACCTACACAGTTATTGATCGTCTTTAATTCTCATCTCCTTGAACCAATTTCTTTTCTTGGGCTCTTCAAAGGGTTTTCACTTCAGAATTCTGTGTAAATGTATTACCGTATCAATTCGGCCCGTTTATAGTGGAGCCCTCGTGGGATGGCCTCGGCCCCACATCCCCATTAAGTGCCGTGTTAAGAGATTATCAGTCAGAGTGGGGACAATGCTTGGAACAAAACTGACATTCTTCCAGATCTGGATGAGTTTGGTGATGGATTCGACAGGTGACTGTGAGCACTCCAATAATCGCTAGTAATAACAGCGAGGCCATCGGTGAGAATTCAGACTGATGATACCCGAATCGCCGCCGGACCGGCTATTCCTGGCTGACGTCAGCTGGAGCCATTCACTGATGGAACCGTTATTATCCCATGACCTTTAAGCCATTGTGATAACATAGGCACGGAACAAATGACAGTATATCTATAATTACGTGTATACAACGGTTAAACCAATTTCACGTTTTAGATTTATACGGCGGATTGATGGCGAGATCTTTACACGTCGATGTGGACGCTTTTTCTGAAGGGTATGTTGTGTTCGTATGTTTTAGTCTTAGATTTTTGCTGACTTACATTCCTATGTTTAAATTACCTTAGTGTCTTACTTCACAGTATACGACTGCCTATACTGTAAAGAAACATATGCTAGAAGTTAGTAATACCATGCATGCAATGCCTATTTGCCAGTTTTGATTTCGTAGATAGACAGTGAGGGGCAAATGAACAGAATGCACAGCAGTTGAAAGATTCCATCCGAATCAAGTAGTTTTTGTTTCCAGAAAAGAGGCAGAGTGACTTTTGCCGACATTAGCTTTGAAACTGGCAGCATTTGTATTGTTGAATCTTATTTTACAGTATAACTTATCCCGAACGGAATTCAGTTTTTAATGTAGTCTATTAGTAATAGCCTGTAAACGTTGTACAGTTCCGAAATATAGACAAAAACTAGTTTAGAAACACACAGAAGTGAATTTCATTCTGATATTTATTTACCTTAATCACTTTATGGCACCACGAAAAACGTCATAAGTGAATAATACAATTCTCTTCTTTTTCACTTTCCAAATTTCTTCTGACATCCGGCTCTCAGGAATAAGAAATCTCCGCATTCCACGGAAGCACGTATAATTACTGAAAATTGGCGAAATTTTAGGACGCGTAAATTGGATTATCTCTCGACGGAACATCCCGCTAGCGTGAGGACAAACTTGTTATCCTATTCCGCTCCCCTGATGGGTTTTATTTGTCTGACTTACGGCGACCGAATCTGAGATAACTTCAGTTACAGAACAGCCTCGATCAAATCAACGAGCGCAGCATGGCGCACTAAACTCTTTGCTCCCTCGGAAGAGGGATTATGTAAAATTAATTTTATAGAGTTCAGTTCGTGTTCAGAACTTGCTGACATTAATGGCATCGGTGTATCAACAAATGCAAAAGCACTATGAATAATTTCTGTGCTACAGTTTGCAAGTTAGGGTATGCATGATGACTTCAGGATTTTAGTATTTGACGTTTAACAAACAGAATGCCAGTATTTGTAGTTTAGATCAACAATAAATTTGCATGTTAATTAATTTACACCGTAAATTCATTGTCAACGTTTGTCCACGTACACGATGCCTGTGGATCGACGATGGCAGCACTGATAAATTTTACATTATGCAAGAAAACACGGATGGCAGTATCACAGGCTATATATGTATCTACATCTGTTTTGACTTGTGAACTGAATGTTGTAAATTTTGTTTAATGGGGCCAACACATCCCGCCTAAAAGACCCCGGTAAAAGCAATAAACTCCTTTGATCTTTCATGTAGTACATAACTGTTTCTGTCTTATTGTGGTCCTTAAGCAAAGATTTAGTTCACAAAACGTTTAGCGTAAGGACAGAGAAAGGTGTTTTTTTTTTAACACAGCTTGGAACTGACTTGTTTAGGCAGGAAATGCCCCCTATTATGGATGAGCCATTTACAACGTCTTCATCCTCGCAGTAACAGTATACAAACCGTTATGTCAGGAGAAAACAAAGGCACCGTCATAGGCCGATATGTCAGGTAAGTAGACATTTCCCTATACTGTAATCGAATTAACGTCACCATATGGTTTTGTAAGATGTATACCGTTTCGTCGATGTCTCACCTAGATGAACTCTTAGAATCGATGATCGAGAAGGTTCACATTCGACCGCTAGTGGCAATCATTCAGGATATCGTTGGATTTGTAAAAAGGAAACGTTACCTGAAATGGATTAGCGATAATTAAGATCAATCTAGACAAATCAAACATGGTATTTCGCCAGTGTATTATTCGGCTTTTTGTATTGTGCAGATACATTCTTGTCTGTTTGTCAATGTATTCACTTGACTGTGGAGTTTCTTTGTAATATTCAGCACCCTTCACATAACGTTAAATAAAGCTCAGGTACATAAGTTTCATTATCTACCGAAACCTCCCAGGCAGAAGCAACTACCTGGGCTGTAGGTCGAACAAGCCCGGATAATTCTGTTTCTCTTCACTCCACTAAGTCATGTTCAAACATGCCCTCACTGCAGGCTGAGCAAAAAATCTGTAGATTGTTCCATCGCCAAGATGAGGCTTTTTCATTTTGTTCCATGAAACCATGTTAAGGAAATCTGTAGTTTGTCCAACGGCCACGATAATGTTGTTGCAAAACAAATCGTGTTGAATAAGGCTGCAGATGGTTCAACCTATAAGATAAGACTTTTTCACTGTGTTCCAACATGTCAGGTTAAATAAGCTTTGCCACTGTATCGCAGTAAATCATGTTTAACAAGCCTGTGGTTTTTTTTTTTTCAACGGTCAAGATAAAGCTTTTCCGCCTTTACAAGAAGTCATGCTTATGGGTTGATGCCCAAACAACAATGACAGCACTCTGTTTGCATGTCCAAACGTCCATGTAACCTTCATATTTTCCAACAAATCTTGATGTTCCTTGCTGAGACAAAAAGATGGAATAACACAATCAGCAATTTCTTCAATTTGTCTGTATTGCAGGCTGCACTAAAAGGAAGCGAAGTCTGGAGAAGGCAATGCACGGTAGTTGGCGTTTTCTGCCGTTGCTCCAGTAGACCAGTTCATGAAACTGCTATTTTTTTTTCCATTGTGCTTCAAAATTTCTGCCCACGTTGTTCTTAAGTGCCCTAACCGCGTTCAAATAATACGATAAGTAATGCCCAGCAAAATGTGTAAGGTAGCCGCATAACGTAGATTACACTTATTTAATGGCACGAAATCTAACGAAATCATATAACGAGCCACAGGATAACCCTGTGTCAGCATGCATACTTTGGTCTACACAGAAGAGCTATGAACTGCACAAACATATGCCTGGTATGCTGCAATGCTTATTGGTTTCGTTGCCAATCACATATATACCAAACACCAAGTAACGTGAAGCAACAAGAGTAAGTATGTTGCTTGTCTCGAACAAAACTACGTATAGATCAATGCCGGAGTATATGCCTAACCAGCCATGCTTTTTACCCATGTATAATCCCCTTGTAAATGAGTAGTTGTCCTTTCCGTTTTAAAGCCGAACGATCTATACATGTTCGGAATTTGTAATCGAGATGTCTACCATAGATCAGTGTTATGGAAGGCCTTGTGACAAACCCAGTAAATGATTTCCACGCGTCTCATCACACATATGGTTACATTGACTACCTACAGTTGGATCTCAATACCAGCTACCGGATTAGCTAACATCCCAATCAATTCCAATAGACCTATTCGAACAGTAACCGTAATGTCAATCACAAATCTACGAAAACGTATGCTTCTTACTCTGATATTAATAGGAGTGAAACGACCGTGAAATAGAAAAATGAAACTTTGGTGACAAAAGCAAAAGAAAAGATCTTAGGTATGGTGCACTGCTGACATAACATTCAGTTTTGTATTAAGACTTTCAAGTCATCATAAAATGGACAGGGTCTAGCAAATACTATGGTACATGTAACATGGAACATAACATGTATTGTCATGGCAGATATAATCGCCTTAAGACTACTTCATAGAGCCGGGTTTAGGGTATAATACCCTCGGTATAACACCATCTGTATCATTCGACGTTACAATCTTAGTAATCTCTTTTTATTATTGAAAGATAAGGGAGATAACTGTCGTCACGTTACCTACGATGTAACGCTGTGTGCAGTTTGCATCGAGGACTGATCTGGGTAGCTGGAAATCTGCCAATCCCCAAGACGTTACCCGGATTTCACGTTAGTTTCCGTCCACTTTAAGACAATACAGTTTAGAGACTCTCTTTGTCTGGGACAATGTGACAAGAATAAACCTTACAAAGCTAAGTGAATGAGGTTTAGTGAAATGCTGCACTCCTGGGACACCAAGTCTGCAGGCCTTTTATGGCGATCTTAAGCCGCTTTGTATCCTTAAGGAAATCGGCAGTTGCTTGCTATTTACGCTGTCTGGGTAACCTGATCGGTTTATTTGATTTATTTAATCACTTCTTGTTTAAAACCTTACCGACCAACTTTCCCACGTTTGACAACAGATTTGAAAGCTATATATTATTCGTGGAAGTCCAACGAATCGCAAAATTCTTTGTATATAGCCAGTACTGAACCCAACACCGTTTATTCGCATAAATCCTGTAGATATATAGGGGAGCACAGTTAGTAAAGCGTCCGCTTCGGGAGCGGGAGATCCAGTGTCAATCCTGGGTCAATTACGCTGATTAGGAGTGCATGTGTATTTAGGATAAAACATTATTTTGATGTAGTGTAAAAAATAATCACCTAAGCAAATTACTCATATTGCAGTAAGGTATAATTATAAAGGCCTTAGAAACCTATGAAAAAAAGTGCATAAATCATGGAGGCCAAAGACAACTGTTGTCAAAGATAAACAGCGCATTCCTAATTCCGAATACGACTAGATAAAGTGCGGTTGAAAGTAAACTTAAAAATACGAAAAGAAAATTATAGCAGGAAAAAAAATCCTGACTTCACAAAAAAGGAAAAGACGTAAACCAACAATACATGCATAAACCCAGGAGACCATGTCTATCGCAAAGCAAGCAGTGAAAAGAGAGGGCTTTTAAAATGTTAATTCTATATTAGAACTGACCAATAGCTAAACCTTCTTCAATTATCTCCATTTCAATGCAACTGCAATATTGATAAGCACAAGAATATAGAATACGTGACCTCTCCCGTGGCCTGATGGTTATCGCGTCCGCGGAAGAGCCCGGGATCAAACCCGGGGCGGGTCATACCAAAGGCTTGAAAATGGTATTTGCTCGCTTGAGTCTCAGTACTGATGGGTTAGCGCAAAAGAAACAGGACTGGTTCGTCCGTTGTCAGTATAATCTGATAGGGTGTGGTGTGATGTCTGGTGTCTTCGGCATGATACTTCAGTGGCTGCGGCATACCAAGACAGTGTATGCATACACACCTAACGACATAAATTATTAAGTACAACGTAAAAACCCAATCATACATGCATACATATAGAATACGCGGTTAGAATTTAAGCATATTGACATTAATTTAAGTTCATGTGTCTTTCCACAATCCGCCATATTTCCTAAAACGTCTTTGGTACTTTTTCAATGGCTTTTCAAATATCATAAAAACATAACTAATTTTTCTGTTGACTGTGGTTAGACATGTTACCTCACTATTAAATATTCCCCTTTAAGTAGCACGATATGTCCATAAACACAGCATACTGTTCCCAATAGTAAAATCCACAGTGCAAGATCATCAAAACCATATTAACACTTGATTCATATTCCAGCCGCTTGGCCAAGCATCCCTTGTTACGACAACCCTATTTCCTGCTATCAAAAAGACGCCGCCTGGCACTCGGCCAAGGCCGAAACGTTCAGAGAAAAGAATGTGTAACCGCTTATAGATATGCTAATGTGAAAGACATGAGTTTATCTCAGCAAAGAACTCCAGCAGTTCAAAGTGTATCTGTGGGTGGCTTTTGTATCAATTCCTTACCCTGGTTCCTCGGGGTTGCGGCATTTGGCTAAACGTTATTCTCTAATGAACTTCTGAACGTTGTTTTCTGAAGAACTTCGGAACACGGGTTTTCTAAAGAGCTTCTGGACACCATAATCTGAAGAACTTCTGAAACTGTTTTGTAAAGAGCTTCTGAACACCGTTAAAGACTTCTGAATCCCAAACAAAAATTTCTGAACAATGTGTAAGGCTTTTAAGCACTAAATATTGTAGCAATGTACATGCCGCAAAAAACATTTAACGCTAATATACGATGTACATTACCGTCAGCCATTTGAGTATTGTATTTCCAGTATTGTGGGCATCACTGGAATATGAGCTTATTAAAAGTAATGGAAATACTGCAAGAACAAGGGTTATTGAAAGAATGTGCTTCGTAGCAGGAAGCAGTGCAATTATAATGAGATATGGCAATGGGACAATATATTTATTTATTTATTTATTTATTTATTTATTTATTTATTTATCTGTTTGATTAGTGTTTTACCCCGAACTCAAGAATATTTCACATACACCACGGCGGCCAGCGTTATGGTGGGTGGAAACCGGACCTTCTCGCGTACGGCCGTGGGACAATATAGCATATACAAATGGCATAGAAAAGGTAGCAATGTCCATCGTCTGTAATTGAGTCCAGCTCGTTGCAATGACCAAGAAGCCTCTTACCAGTGCAGTCGCTGTGAGTTCCAGCCCATGCTGGCTTCGTCTCCGGGGATGGTCTGACAGCAACCTGCGGATGGCCGTGGGTTTCCGTTGGGATCTGCTCGGTTTCCTTCCACCATACTGCTGGTTGCCGTCGTAAAAGTAAAATATTCTTAAGTACGACGTAAGACACCAATCAAATAAATAAATCAATCAATCAATACCAACATTTCATCACGTCGTAGCATAAGTCTAATTCTCAGTACTAAGGTTGCACAAATCTGGTTCTTACTGCCAACGTTGTTAAATCACGCCTCTTACGTATCAACGTTACGAAACGCCATAACTCCAGGATAACAACAGTATTTGATAGCTCCACCATTAGAAAGACTTCTGGTTGCCATAAATAATGGCTACATATGGTTATACTAGAAAGCTTGGAAATGCTCTGTAAATGGGCTGAAAATAGAACACGCAAAGATCAAAGCATTCGTTGGGCACATTTACCTCAGCTCACTGGCCAGCTGAAGATTCTGATTGTCTGCTAAACGTTAGTTTAGACGATTGAGCTTCATCGGGAGATTGAATTGCTTTCGTCTGATCAACTGATAAGCCGCTTTACCTGGCTGAGGATTGGCCTATTGATTGGTCAGGGTTACCAGCCTCACGCGATCTTATCTATGCTGAACGATTTTTATTACCACGTACGAACTTAGTGGAACAGAAAGGCGTATATGTAACACAAAGTAATAGTGTGAGGAGAAGAAAGTGGTTCACAGTTGACACACAGTATACTAATCTAAAGTATTATACCCCATAGGATTATTCTCCGTTTCTATTGGTTGAGAGACGGTCAAATGATATTCCGTAAAACATGATGTAGGCCTACAATGATCACGCGCGCAAGGAATGCAATCTTCAATTCAACGATCATGTGCTTTTATTCGGCGGCACTTATCTCCCTTTGTTAGGTCTCCGACGTCTGCTTGTTCGTAAAGTAAACAAAGGCTTTACGGTATTAGCTTCTGTTGGGCTGACAATGCCTCAAATCCCATCCCACATCATGTACTATTTTCATAATGTATGTGGTACGTAAGCCACAAAATGGTTTAATGATAAATTTGGACTAAAGGATAACGGTACTAGCCCAGCTGGTTCACACTTGAGAGCTTTTCGGCCCATGAAATCAGAGTGTTACATATTAAAGCACATTCTCAAAAGCACTAAAATCAGGGATTTTCCCTTTGCATTTTTATTAATGTTATTGTATGTTAAAAGTGATGGTAACAAAGCATTTTGAGAAATTGTAGACCAGAGACATCTAATAAATTACAGTTAGCATCACTGCATTTTGCTAATTCGGTCTTAACTATGCGGCTAAGCGCGTATCATTTTATAATTTTAAACCTTTCAATGAACACATAAAATAAAAACCTGACCTGAGGTAAATTGACAAGAGGTCGTAATGCACGTCTTACGTGTGATCATTTGCCAGTTATCACACTGTTGTCGCTTTAAGTTTTAATTTTATATGTGATCATTAAAAAGGAGAATTGGTTGGCGATTAGGAAAATCTATGCTCTTTTTGGTGTACATTCAAATGTATAAAGTTTGCATTATGATCATACCGATAGTTAGCACACGCTGTTGATTTGTACACAAATAATTTTGTATAGCAATTAAACACCTCTTAAATCATTCGTGTAGTTTACTTGTTTACCGATTTAGATGAATGATAGTCCATTTAAATTGACACTTTACCTATACCACGTGACAGTACTGACAGGTGATCGTCCGTTTAAATGGCATAGAATTAATTAAAGAAATGCAGAAGGATAAAAAATGGATAGCTGTATTGCGCTAAAAACTTTTGACTGGTGTTTTTTGTGAACTTTGATGCATCGATGTCGAGATGTCTCTGTCGCTCTATTAGCGATATTAAAACTGTACATTATGCGGAACCATTTATTAAAGGTTCCTGCATTTCCTTCTCAGGATGCTGTCGAATTCAGCTCACTCCGGACAAAATGGCAAAACCGGATCTTTGCCAAGTACCCCATAGCATTAACCAGTCAGGGAGTCTGGAGACTAAATGAAACCCCATTAGCGTAATGGAAATCTACTTAAGTCCCTTGGTACTAGATCCCCTCTTAACCATCTGCCCCTCAACACACAGCTTCTTCCAGAAGCTAGCTTAGACTCTGAGAGGTATCACTCGTATGCTTGAATATTATTTTCATATTTCACACGATAATAATATGCATTGGTATATAGTCTTAGAATACAAAATGGCGGGCAAGTTAAAGGTCTTTATCCTCCGACTAAAATTTGTATAGTAAATTACCCAAAATTTAGCCCATGTCCAAGTTGCACATTTTTCCTGATTCTCATGGTTGTATTTATTTGTCTCTCAGAATGCAGTTTTTGGAGTATTTATGCCGTATTTGATTTTCAAGAAAGACAATTAAGTAAATATTTACACTATACATAAAACTATATCCTGGAAAGTAAAGTCAGAACAGAGACAACTTGACATACGTTAGTCTAATGACGTTCTATTTTTTTAAATATGTGTGGCTGGTGATATATGCAATAGCCATTACTAACCGACGGCCATGGGTCATTTTTCACATATTAGTCAACGGTTGTCACCACAGACGAAAAAATCCCCGGTAGTTAATAGCTTATTCAGAAATGTTTCATGTGAACGTAACAAATATGTCATTATACAAACGGATACCGTCACAACCATTACTGTAGGCATATCACAGTATGCAAAGACGCAATGTTAAGTATAACTGACTCAGTGACTCAATTAGCATTCACTGGAAGAGTGATCGTTCATCTACATAACATTTAACATATGTATATGTATCCACACACCTACTTATTCGTTGCATTATCAACAACCTATCACCGTTCATACAACAAAACCACAACGAAGCTAAATTGACATGTACGTTGGTATGTGTCATTCTTGATGCTTACAACAATTTGACACAAAACACACAAGATGCTTAAAGCAATCTTAATCCGTTTTCAAACATATATCGCACATAACCTTGCCAAATGAGTTGGAAAGATAAGTGTAGCACAGGTAGGAATAAAGGGGAAGCCTCACATATTTAACTGGTTGCACCGTACTAAAGGGAAGACATCCTTTGCAAACATCAGGAATTGTTCCTCAGAGAGTTGGTTAGTAAAAAAAAATTAAGAAAACTTACCAACTTAACAGCTTGCTTCCTACACCGTATTAAAAACAGGTGTTTCCTTTGATTGGGTGAAGTTGCACACTTTCAGTGGGTAATCCAAAACATTTCATTACCAAAGTTTGAAAGTAAGTTTTGAAATACACGAAAAAAGAACCTTGAGTACTCGCAATCGACTGTGAAAATGCTTCCCCCACGGCACGTTTGGTGTTAAATACCTTTCGACGGTTGGTTTATCTGCTATTTTAGGCTGCCCAATGGAGCTGTCAAACTTCCGTCATTGGGTTTATTTTCAACGCTGCACAACCGCGCGGAAACACTTCGGTATATTGTGTGTCTGCGTGAAGACACGCATCTAAGATAGTCGCTAAACTGTACGCGTCCAAGTCGACAAAGAGGTTATCGGTGAGGCAAAGAACAGGAACATTCCCCCACGTGAAGGATGGGGAATCTGCGGGGAAGCCGTGGTTATGCAGAGCTCATCAACTTCGAGGAATCCAGGCGGAAAAGGCAATCTACAAACCACCCACCAACAAACCCGCGCAAGGCCTGCGAACACGTCACAAATCGTGCAGACAACTAATTCTGAACCGTTATACAGAAGAAGACCGCGAATGGTACAGCAGTATTATACTTGTACCATAGCATGAAGCACTGGCCACACTAGACATATAGAAAAATATATAGTACGATCCCTATCAATGCGTTTGGTGATTAAACTAACGTAAGGAATCCAAGAATGAGAGTTTCTGTCTGGTTGTCATAGGATTACTTCAAGTTGCAAAAATGAAAAAGCCTTTCAATAAATCATTCATTGTCACCAGAGACATTTTCTTAGCAATTTTTTATTCACTGACCTTATATTACCGAGGACAAAATGTCAAAAAATGAAATGTCACTGGGCTTATGCAGCAGCCGTTTGAATAATTTACTTGTCTACAAAAGGACAAACGCAATCAAGAATTCAAACTGTCTGTATAAACAACCCAAAGGCATTCCACTTATTCACTAAGGAAATGCATTATATATAGATGATTGCCATTGCGATGAACAGAAATGGAGAATTACGTTCCATTTTTCTTGCATAAATTTTGCATGTGAGCTGTATAGCAATACTTTCATGAGTAACAATCCTCTGGTATTTGACAGATTTATACACTATTGCTATGAAGAAAGGAGAACAGTAAAACACCTAAAATGTCACAATGAAAAACAAATCTGTGCATCGGCAAACGCAGTCACTGACAAATGTTGCTGTTGTCGACAACTGATATTCCAGCATGGTACACGATTTGAATTCTGACTTCACTTAGTCTCCCAGAAAATACTTTTTGTCTTTCCAACATCAATGAAATCTGTTGACTGCATGATTCCGTCCTATTTTCGTACTTTACATACTTAATGTACTGTCTTAGTTCTCTGGTGGCTTGTGTTTTACATCGTTTTAGGAATTGGCCTTGCGATTATTGACATGGAACGTCCTTATTGGTTAACGAATGTCTGTTTTGACACTTAGGCTTCTAAATGATCATCTGACCAAAAGGCGACGAAGTGATATTAAAGGCTGGTCATCATAACCTGGTATGCTGACGACCTACAGCATGTTTACATGCAGGGACGAATGGCTTAGAGCCGATGTCAGTGGTTGTCAATATGTCAACTGGATGTCTCATTTGTCAAGTTTGCCAGGATTGACGCCTGGGTCAAAATGAATCGCCAAATTGGAAAACCAAGGCACCGAGTCCCCGGCGTGGTTTTCCGACTAATCTTCGAATTCCCAATTTTGTCAACAGGCGATTATTTATTTCCACCTAGCTGTCAAAAACAACTGGCGCAGTCGACGGTGTCGATCTTCCACGGTGTCTGAAGTCATTTGCAATCATTAACATCCTATTAAGGCTGTTCTGACAGTTCTTGACTTCAATTGAGGGATTTAAACCTCCAGGGTTTCAGTTTAACTGGCTTTCTCTATATACAGAGAGACAATTACCAAAACAACATTCGATACTTGTGTGACCTTGTCGAGCGGTCTCGTGTTTAATTGTGTCCTTCAATTATATGAGGCACCGAGTTCAAACACTGGTACTGCCGTTTTCTGGGGATGAATTATAAGGTTGGCTAATTTGGTACTTTTCTTCTTCTGGTAGTGTTTCTGAGGCAATAACTACCATCACTGGACTTACAAGTCAAAGGTTTGATGAAGTGGATGACGTTTTCACGACTCTTTGCAAACAGGTTCACGACAAGCATTAACTGAAACCAACAATCGTCAATGATTGATCTGCTTTAACGACAACAAATGTCACGTGACCACGCAGAGGCGTGATGAATGTATAGGCACTCTATAGTTCGACAACAAATGAAAGTTTTCAGGCGTGAAACCGATGCCTTTAGTGACCTCTGCTTTACACTGACGCCACTTGCTGATTACAGATTGATTACGGGCATTGAGCTGATCTTAGAATGTTGACAGAATGTATTTTCTGGGAAATACTGAGAAAAAAGTCATGATGAGATAGCTCTACATGAGGTTAGTGCGGAAATAAGTCAAATGATTGATGGATTACAAATCTCTAAATTAAATTTACATAAAATGTCTCTTATTTGAGGAGAATCTGGATAACAGAAACCATTTTACCGAGTGAATAATTTATATCATACGCATGTTTGAGTAATTCATGTCATATCTAGATTAACATATAAAAGCTTTTTCAGCGTTAACGTTATATTAATTGTGCAAGTTATACATAGTTTTCTTGTAAAACAGTGTGTAATTTTGGATCAATAGTTAGTAATACATGATAGTGCAGTATTGTTGCAGTATCTTATCCTAGATTCCTTTCGCTGTGCTTTATGGGCACCTCTGGATACAACAGAGTATTAATCGATTAATTTCACAATTATCTCGTATTTTCCAGAACAATGGTTTTGTTTCATGTTTCCTAATAATCTTGTCAGTTTTAACAAAACATTGTCTGTAAAATAGCGTGGAAAGTTTTCCGCTCAATAAGGCTGTAGCGGAAAGTGAAAGTTTATGGTTTGACCTGTCAAGTACTCCGGATATAGAGGAGCCTTAAATGAGGTCTACCCTCTCAAACAGACATAACTCAACGACTTTTAAGCAATACACGAGAAATGATACGAAAATGCGGCTAAATCTAATAGTGCTTCAACAATAACTCAAGATGGCCGAAACGACCATGTTGGCTGGTTGACAGGCGCTTCGGCGAGAAAAGTGGTCATTGGGCGCTGGTTTTGACAGCTGATGGATGCTTCACAGTTTTTGACTTCTCATTAGCGACAATCTGTCGTGGAAAGACCATATTTGTCAGAAGTCCGAAACCATTCTTGACAAAGCCATTTGCAGGATGTCATTCCTAGGAGCCCTAACTGGCTGTCGCTTTCCCAACAGGACTGTCATATAAACAAGGCGGTTAAACTGTACAGCAGACTCGATCTTGGCGTTGTAAAACGCTGAAAACTTTTCGTTTCACAACCCCTCAAGAAACAATAAAAGCAGTCTTTGTTGAAATTTTTTACATCTACATATCAAGATAATCACTTTTGGACATAAGTCGTTACACAAGCGTACCATAACTGCATAAAATTGTTCAATCAATGTAACTTCTGTCCCTTTCCATTGTGCTAATGTGATTGGATATTAAATGTGAAGGAGACAAAGTTTTTTGGTAATTCTAGACCGGTAATGTCTAGTAAATTGTAACTAACAGTACTGCATTTAAAAAAAAATTATGCGCAAACTCATGGTGCTAGGAAAAATGTATGTTGCTACTTTTTACACGTATATATGCTTAAAATACTGTCTGAATAAAACATGAGGTAAATCGTTAACAGACGAGATTTTATCGACAATACGTGTGACCGTTTGCCAACTATTACACTGTCTTTACAGCGATGGCTTTAATGTCTATTCTGTAGTCTTTTATATTCATCATCAGAGTGGTAACTTGTGGATAAATGTCCACCAGTTCAACAACAAGACAAATGATCAAATGTGCGGTCACAAGCTGCGACGCATGCGCATTTCAAATATACACTAAACGATCAAGGACAAGAAGAAGACTATCGCAAACAACAAGAACAACAATGCCATGGTCTTCCCAAACAGCTGTTCCACCCAGCTACACTGTAACAGTTGATATTAAATCAATGGGGATTCCGATGTTTGTGACATCATCTAAATGTCTGTAAAGCAAATAAGTCAGGGCGATCAAACTCTTTCAAAATTCTTCAACACATTTGCAATTTTTACTACAGCGAAACTAGCGAGAGAATTCATAAATTTGTCTGTCACCATTGCCAAGATAGAATAAGAACGAAGTACAAAACTTCCAAGCTTTTCCACACTGTCATATACACGACGAGTAAAGACTTGTAAGACTAGTAAGCGGCATATTTTGTGATGTAATGCAGAATGCTCTCTATTCCGGAAAAAAGATTTTACGATAAACAATAGTTAAACTCCTAAACACGCTTTAGAACATTCTAACCGGCCACGATAGCACAGTTGGTAGAGCGTTCGCTTCTGGAGTGGTAGATCCAGGATCAACCCTGGGTCGGGTCACACCTAAGACCTTACAAGAGGAAGTTGTAACTTCCTTCCTCGCTTGACGTTCAGCATGAAGGGGATTGACCCTTATCAGCATAATGGCTCGGGCGGGGTGGCTTACTTGCCTTCTGTAAGGCGTCTCAGTGAAGCACCACTAGATAAAAGAGAAATGCGTCCTGCACTAAGGAGGCACAATGACATGCACTGTAAGGATTCCTTCCTCGTCATATGACTGAAAAATTGTTAAGTACGACGTTAAACCCCAAGCACTAACTCACTCAGAACATTCTGCGGTTCACAAAGATTTCCAATTATGCAGGGAACACTGCAATATGACGGACTAGAGCAAAAACAGAGTAGCGACGACAGTGTGATAGCCGGCAAATGACCATGCGTACCCAGTGAAATACTGCCTCTTGCCAATTTAGCTCAGTTAGGGATTTATTCCAAGAGTTCATGAGAATACTTAAATAGCAGCAAATTACATGTACACTCCCCAGAGCAAATTGGCTTAAGCAGAATAAGGTTTAAAATGTGCAGTGACCTCGACTGCAATATATTAGACGTCACTGGTCGAGAATTACTCAAAATATTGTATTGTCATCATATTTAATAAAAACAAATTACTGTACAAAACATCACTGCTTCACGAGCAGAAATACACAAAAAGCGTGGCATGTCTCCAGGAAAGAACACAAGAGTAGAAAGCTTAGAACTCTGGTGTTCAGTTGATAGGGTCCCCGCATTAAGTCAAATCCCTGGTGGAGAAAGGTTCATCATGTTAGGTAACCTCGGTTTTAGAACGCCTTTTACGGACTACGAATGATATATGAATGTCGGACTTGACGCTTATATTTAGGACTTTCAACGAGGTACTAAATTTCAAAGAAAATCCTGACTTTCGCAAACAAAACTGTCAAGTTGCCGCACTCAACCGGTTATCTGTGGCCAGTTGCCAACAATGTCGTTACTGCTACACTTTAACTATGCTACACGTTTTTTCCCGGCAATTTATTCTTCCCCTGAGGCTTAGAATGCCATGAAATTTAGCACCAGAAGTCAAACTGTGTTAAAGTGCAGCCTACGTGTAAATTACAAAGGGAGCCATACGTTTGCTCGCATTCTTTGCAACCCTACGCAGACGCAGCAGTTGTACGGAATCTGAGGGCAATTTCCTTGCTACAGTCTTATATTTAAAGCTGCTCTACACGGTAGTTTAAGTGCTCTGTCATATATAGAGAAGTAAAGACAGTGGACGGAAACTATACCCACTTACTCATGGCGCCAAATGCATAAATCAAAGGATAGCACCTATGTAAAGATTACAAAACACATGTCTTAGGATAAAAGGGGCCTCCGTGGCTCAGTCGGTTAGCGCGCTAGCGCAGCGTAATGACCCAGGAGTCTCTCACCAATGCGGTCGCTGTGAGTTCAAGTCCAGCTCATGCTGGCTTCCTCTCCGGCCGTAAGTGGGAAGGTCTGCCAGCAACCTGCGGATGGTCGTGGGTTTCCCCCGGGCTCTGCCCGGTTTCCACCCACCATAATGCTGGCCGCCGTCGTATAAGTGAAATATTCTTGAGTACGGCGTAAAACACCAATCAAAAAAAAAAAAAAACAAAAAAAAAAAATCTTAGGATAAACGACCAATCCTAAGCTACGTTTAGCGATATTTAAGGCAAGTAGTTCATCACTAGACGTGTATACGTTGGTTGGAAATGGTTTCTTTCTCGAAAAGTCCTTCAATACATACATATGTCTGCCGGCGTCATATAAGTGAAATATTCGTGAGTACAGCATAAAGAACAAATCAAGTCAATCAATAAATAAATAAATAAACGTGTGTGTAAAGTATTTAAACCGTTGCACAAACCTACGCGATTATGATGGGACGCTATATGATGGGACGCTATACGTGTACGTGTTTTTAATCATTTATTGATCCCCAGTAGTTGGATTTGGATTACTAGGATTTCATGTTAAACTACTCCTGAGTTTCCAAAGTCATACGAACAGTACATCAAAAGTAAGCTTACCTTACCTAACATCCATAAATGCTTCTATAATTCTGTTTAAAAGTGACCGTTTGCAAAAAAACACTTATTTTCCAAGGTAGAGCTGTGTTTGTCATACACTTTTCAAAATGTTTTCACTTAGAGTTAACGTACATGAATAGAAGTTATGTACGTCACGTCGTGGCACTGTAATCGCGACTGCTTAACCTAACCAAACCACCACGCATTCTTATTTCTTAAATGGAAATGCAGCAAAACAAAATAAGCAATGTGCAAGATATTGTGGAGTGAAATATTTACACTGATATTTACAAAAATACATGTATATCCCTGAAATGTAAAAGTCTCTTTCGTTCACCGTTTTTCAATTGGCAGTTCTCATTTTGAACTTTCCAATTTTTGAAGTTCTGTCTTCCCCTATCCGGAAGTAGACTGCTATCAGCAGCTTTGAATCCTCGTAAAGAATTACCAGAGAAACGCAATGATTCGTTATCTGAGTCGCACGGCGATGCATTGACGATCAAAGCCAGTCTACACAAACGTCTTATCTAATATTATTTATCCTATTGTATTTTACTGTCACAGAGTTCTCGTTCTGCAGCATGTTCAAATAAAGGTTTTTTTTTCTTTGTTTTCTGCAAATTAAATGAAAGATTAAATAAATTAAGGCTTGAAAGTATCTACGACAGAAAGTGTGTGGAATATGGCCACCAGGCAGTTCAGGGCCCGTATTTATCACAGTCAAAAACTGAAACACATCTTCAGTTAAAATGTTTTGCTGCAAGGAGTTTAAATTTGTACACAAATTCTTTACTGCAGAACAATGTACCAACCACAGTTTGAGTATTTCCTGGGTTTGGTTTTATTTTGCCACTTGCAATTTAGGACTTAAATAAGTTGCTTGATCTCGGCCTAGAGACACCTCGAGCAGAGCTAGTAAAATACGAATCTCTTGCAGAACCGATCCCTGTGGATCGTGACATCTTCGAAGTTAATCACAGCTAGAAATAATCAAATATCAACATCGGGATCACCACTCATTTTTCCGCACAAGAAACAAGCTATCTGGGGGATATATGAAGGCAACGATCATCCTCTAGGGCATGTGTTGTAGTGAATCTATCGCCATCACGCTGATAACGCACGGCACGGTTGACCTGCACTAACCGGACTTGAGACGTGTCGAAATGAGGTACAGGTATCCTTACGTAAATTGACTTCTGCTGTAATGTCACTTGACACTAAGGTGAGAGGTCGCTGAATAGCGTACAGTCTAGTTTTAAGGAAGGGTTTTGTACAGTTCAAACCAAGTAACTCTGCACAAAGCTGATGCTGAGCTATGTTCGGTGAATGACTTTCGTTACTAGACGTACATATAATACAACTGGCACAAAATATTATCACGTTACTTATTTTCTTTTTGTCCAAGGTGTTTATAACGAATGTCAACACATGCGGACATCTTCATGGATATTCCGTTTATGAAATCAAAATCTTACCTTCCCTCTAAGAAATGTTTATTTAATTAATTGAAAAAAATAAATAACACGCGGGGACAGCGTGCATGTATTTTGCTGTCCCGACAGAGAATACTTCTTAGTGCCACGCGTACGTGACGTTCGTTTGTATGAATATACTGTAGCAGCCAGGAGAAGCTACTTCTCACGGAATCAAGTTGAATGCTGAAGTACACAACAGTTCTGACAGGTATATTAGCTTAAGTGAGACAGAAACGAACAAATTGTTTTGTAACCCGCTGTGTGTGTCTACTATTAATGACAGCACAACTGGGCTCAGATAGTGAAATTCCGAGTCTGATTCAGATTCCCTTTTATACGGAAAAACCTGTTCCGCTTGTACACGTAAGTGATAAATTTAACTGTCACTCACGTCAAAAAAAATTACTCCACAAAGACGCTGTTTACAAATCGTCCACGGCATTGTGCCAATCCTGTATATCTACCTGAATACGTATTCTCGTGTGTTAAAAAGTGTGCTTAAACATGAGACTTGGCTTGTTGTAATGTTTATAAATGTGTCTGTATTTGTTATAGTTTTCGTTTAGCTCAGCGAGTAGCCCTTGGAATGCAGACTAAATACGTCTAGGGTTTTACAAGATGAACAACATTATTTTCTGTGCCGTGAAAGTGTCGTTGAATGAACAGCTGAGCACAAAAGATTAACCTGGATAAGAACATTATGCAGCCACAATCATATGCCTAGCATACCGGACATTTAAGCTGAAAACAACAGACACAGGCCTACCACTACATTACAGCTAATGTCTGCGCCCAGTGATTTGCTGTGACAATTCATAAATTGCTGTGACTATTCATAATTTGCTGTGACTATTCATAATTTGCTGTGACTATTCATAAATTGCTGTGACTATTCATAATTTGCTGTGACTATTCATAAATTGCTGTGACTATTCATAATTTGCTGTGACTATTCATAATTTGCTGTGACTATTCATAATTTGCTGTAACAATTCATAAATTGCTGTGACTATTCATAATTTGCTGTGACTATTCAAAATTTGCTGTAACAATTCATAAATGGCTGTGACTATTCATAATTTGCTGTGACTATTCATAATTTGCTGTGACTATTCAT
The DNA here is from genome assembly GCF_032854445.1 of Liolophura sinensis. Classification (NCBI taxonomy): domain Eukaryota; kingdom Metazoa; phylum Mollusca; class Polyplacophora; order Chitonida; family Chitonidae; genus Liolophura; species Liolophura sinensis. Next base: position 14,558,559 of record NC_088302.1, read on the forward strand.
AAATTGCTGTGACTATTCATAATTTGCTGTGACTATTCATAATTTGCTGTGACTATTCATAATTTGCTGTGACTATTCATAAATTGCTGTGACTATTCATAATTTGCTGTGACTATTCATAATTTGCTGTGACTATTCATAAATTGCTGTGACTATTCATAATTTGCTGTGACTATTCATAAACCTGATATCTCCCGAATTCACCTGGCTGACCAGGCCCAAAACCTTGAAAACCTATTTCTTCCGCATACGAATCAAGTGAGCGAAAGGTAGCTCAGTGAGTACGGTGCGCGTTCTCACAACAGGGGGCACACAAGATGCGGGATCAATCACGGTCGTGGCCATAGACTTGAGACTTTTATAGGTTAGCTCTCTGTCACTTGTCGTCGGGATCTTTGTGTCACTGAGCTTAACGGCGCTCGTGGGGACGTTTGTGCGTTACTATATACACGTTGAGGACAACTTGTCTTCCGCCATTGTGGCATTCAAGTAACTTGCCGAAGGTCTGTTGGTTAATCAAGGACAGTGCAGTTTCCTCCGGCCATAAAAACCAAGCGATATCGTATAAAAAAAAGCATAATAATTTTGAACATGACTTCAAGCAACGATGCATCATGAAAAAGTGTTTATTGTGAGGGATGACTCGGAGTAATCAATGATTATAGTACAATAACCTGATCGATGAGATCAAATTAAGGTTTGAGACAGTAAACTGCAGATACTAGCTACGATACTATATATACGTCTGGCCACCAGCCAAGTTTGGTAGATACTGTTCAATGAATAACCCACTCAAACGTAACAGCATGCAACAAATGACCTACATCGTATATATATATATATATATATATATATATATATATATATATATATATATATATACCGTGTATATCTTGTGGTATAACTATGCTTCTTCAATGGAACTGACCGCATTGTTATTTTAAAATGTATGGTATTAGGCAATCACAAAGACTGTGCCTGTATTGTAAATGTTATATTAATACAACTACTACTACTGCTAATAATAATAATAAAAAGCTTTATACCGAAGGTAAACACATATGTAGCTAAAATCTGGGCAGGTGGACGTTCTACACGCGAATGGTCTTTGTGTTAGGAGTCTTTCAAAGCTTTCACGAAACCCACGTAATCCTATATCATGCTTGCATAAGCACATACCAAATGCAAATGATATCTTCTGTTTTGAACTTGAAGAAGAAAGAAAAATGGCCCAATATGAAGGTTTCGACCATCATATAAAAGGTAAGCACGGAGCAAGCTTAGTAATATTATCCACGAAGACACGCAATGTGTATGTAACGCGGGTGATGTGTATCGAGTCAGTGCTGGCTTAAAAAAAGAACGTACCTTCAGTGACATATATATATATATATACAAAATGCTTTTCAACGGGTTCTCTATTTTTTGGGTATTAACCCGAGTAACAGATGGTCAGTTTACTCGGACTAGTCACGCGATGTGTGCACATCTGATTTTCAAGTAACACAGCCGAGGAAAGCGATGAATATAGCACTAGAGTAAAGATAAATGTTGATCTATTTACACACCCTACAAAACATAATGAACAGCGTATACCAGCCAACGGCGCTGACGAGAGAGGAGTGCTATAAACAAATGTATTTATATACCTACCTAATATCGGGTGGACTGTAAGTGCCTGTAATGATGCGTGTTAACACCTCTGTAACATCCACCGGCAGCGGGGTGAGACGCTTAAAACACCGCATATTACCCGAGAGATGCCAGGGACAGAACTCATCAGCGCCACGGCGATGGAACCTTTCGCTTCCCGGGCGAGCGAGCGACTGACTGCGGTGAACGTCGTAAGGCTGATGTGCCGTACCTATGTAGGCCTACCCGCATCTGCTTGCAGCGCCGATCTAGCAAAGCTGACTTGGATTCGGTTATTGATACGTCCGCAGTGATTTATTGCTGCTGTCGTTACATTCCGCTGCCCCCCAAACAGACACCGGTTTACCAAGCAGGCACTTGGTTTTGTGGCAAACCACGAAGCCCCGGTTCGATAGGAAGACTCCTTTTGTCGGCTAGATAAGCTCCTGTAGCCAACCTTCTTGTATACATACTAGCTTGGCTGATCAGATAACACGTAGAAATTTAACCTGTGACACAAGTTACATGGTTTCGCGTGTTACTCACGCGGGTGGCAGGGTGATGCGAAGTGAGTGGCGTGACAGGTGTGTACATGACTAGGTGGTACGGTGAACGACAGAATGAATGACTGAGCAAGTGATGGAGTGATTGGGAATGCTTATAATATTTTCCTAAACTTACACGTATAGGCCTATTACCCACATACAGACAACACATCTTGTCAGTTCAGACCTCCAATCCAGCGTTGTATTGGCCGATTTGTATTGGCTGAGCTGATAGCCGTCTGGCAAAGGCCACAGAGCGTAGAGGTGACGATCGTGAATAGTATGACGTCACAAATGAGAAAAGCAGACGACAGGCATCGTTAAAAGCTTATTGGCGACTCCTGAGCGTGTTGTCCGGTGATAGCAGAATGCCAAGTTCGAACAACAAAATATTCGGATCATAGCCTGCACAGTCAATGAATAAAGGTATTACTGATTGAGTGTTTTCGCATTATCTTAATAAGAATTTATGAGAGTCGCTACATTGCTAGTTACAATAGGCGAAAGAGTGAAGAAAACATAGGCATAGTAGGTCGTGGAGTGGAAACACTTGTAAAAGAGCTAATTAGAAGTTGCCGGATACAGTCAGGGGATGTATGACAGGATGGTTAATACAGTGATCGGATGATTAAGAGAGTGGCACAGTTCGACCTATGTGAGAGAATCGGAGATTAGGGGACTGAAGGGGCGGGTGAGTGTTATATAGTGTGTCTGGTTTATTTGAGTTTGTTGAACGATCAGTTGGTTTAGAGGGAAGATGGGTGAATGGCACATTAATTCACAGGTTCAGTGAGATCACACATGGTGAAGCCATGAGGTCGTTATTGGTTGAGTGGGATTGCATATGGTTGAATGATATCGTGACTGGTACCGCATCTAGTTGAGTGAGAATGGGACTAGTTAAGTGAGATCGTGATTGGCTGAGTAAGATTTATTTATTTGACTGATTGGCTGTTTTACGCCGTGCTCAAGAATATTTCACTTATACGACGGCGGCCAGCATTATGGTGGGAGGAAACCGGGCTGAGCCCAGGGGAAGCCACGACCATCCGCAGGTTGCCGAGAGACCCTCCTACGTACGGCCAGAGTCTAGCGTGAGCTGGACGAACTCACAGCGACCTGCGGATGGTCGTGGGTCTCCCCCGGGCTCTGCCCGGATTCCTCCCACCATAATGCTGGCCGCCATAGTATAAGCGAAATCTTCTTGAGTACGGCGTAAAACACTAGTCAAATAAAATAAATAAATAAATGGTTAAGTGAAAATGTTCAATGAGATTGTTGCTGTTTGCGTGAGATTATAGATGGGTTGAATGATATCGTCACTGGTTGAGTTGCACCGCATCTGGTTGAGTGAGAATGGGACTAATTAAGTGGTTGAGTAAGATTGTGCATGGTATGGTAATATGGTGATTGGATTAGTGGCAATGTTCAGTGAGATTTTGGCTGCTTGAGTGAAACTGAACATGGTTGGATGATATTCTGATTGGTTGAGTTAAAATGTGACAGGTTGAGAAATATACTCATGGTTGAATAATTTCGTTACTGATGAACAGAATGAGAAGGTTGCTGAGTTCATAAAATAATTTGAATCCGTTAATGAACGATGGATTCGATGGAGATGACGTGGTTTACAGGTGACTGGTTGAGACGTTGGTTGTCTACAGATGAGAGTGATTTGCAAAATCAGACTGTATGGAAGTGACAGTATAGCCATGCACCTTAGTGCTTTCAAGACAGTTTTGCACTAATTTGGAACTACTTTACACGCTCTTGCAACTCGTCTAACTACTGGGATTTTCAATAGGAATTATTCCAATAACGTAAATTTCGGTGTTTTTTTTACCTTTGGATCAGCACTCCTTTCTTTATCACACTCGCATAGCAACAGCGCACACACTACAGTCTGAAAATGTCAAATTACATCACTTCCGTTTAGCTCATGAATGATGACTCGCCATATCCACGGGCATTTCCGGAGACCCACGGAGACAATGCGAAATAGCTTTTAAGCCCTGTGTTGTAAAATCATTGGTGCTTTGAAATGGAATATTCGATTAGAACGCGCAAGTATGACTGTTTTGCAGTTGCTTAGTGATGTACTGATCTGAAAAAGTCTAAGAAAGACCCGTTTAAAACAACTCCTAAGCACACGGGCTATTCAGCTCGCCTACGATATTGACTTGGCTTCCTTTTTAATTAACGAGAATAAAATCAATTAACAATGCCATAGTTGGCTTAAGTTTATCTCAACGATTCAGTCATTTGTTGTATTGGTTAGTCCATATAATTGCAAATTCTACTGTTTTAATTATAATAAAATTAATTGCCCATTGCAACAAGAAAGGCATGGAGCCAAAGAATAATAACGGAATGTGGAAGGCGATGTAAATGGCCGGAAATGTCGGCTACCAATTCGAACTGAGTCAGCGGTTAGATAACTACTTAGAACGATCCCACATGTGGAGTGTAATTGTAAAAAACAATGGACTGACGTAACGAACAGGTAAAAAAATATAAAACTAATTAAAGGTTTGGCAATCTGCCGTCACTGACGCATTGAGTCATTGCTGGACATCATGATCGATCGGCTAGCTGACGGTTAGTGAGACAGCAACAGAAAAAACACACAAATACCCGGACAGTTTTCATTAATATACTGTAGAAAATAGTTTTCAATTAAATACCTCTTAAAAGGAAATAATGTGCTATTTTACTTCTCCACTTTAGGTAATTTTAAAATAATAACATTTATTAGCTGTTAAATTGTAGGTCAGTTGTGTATGAATGCAATGTTGTGTATGAGATTTGCAATGTAGTGAATTACTCAGCATTTAAAACAATCAAACAACTGTGTAGATCTAGCACTGTTTTATATCTGGCCTTACAGGGATCTACCCATATCCCTACTTACACATAGACCCATATATACCACGATGCCCCTATCCCACGGGCCTGGGTGACAACAAGCGCTTTACCACTTCAGTATGTAGCAGTTTGGACAGTCTGACGTTCGTCCACGTTATGTTAGTACTTTGGTACTAATATGGTATGCAAACATGCATCTCACATCTAGAAAAGTTCCTTAGAAAACGCACCAAAGGTTGGTGGTTTACCTCAGACCCCTGTTTTTCTTCGGCCCATATTTATGACCACATTCGCATAACTGAAAAATTCTTACGTATAGCTCAAAACCAAAACCAGATAAATAAATAAATTCTTCCTAAATGGTTAGGGGACAAGCGTCCAAAGTCTCGAATGGCTCAATTTACAGTTTGTACAATTAGCTAAGGAACGTTTAAAACACTTAAAACAAGGTAAAACACTTGTTCCAAATGCAGTAAATCCATTTCCGGATGATGGTCATGTGATATTTTTAACGATATGTTGTCAGTTTAAGACATTATTTATATGCAAACGATACAGTCTTATTCTTGGATATGCACGATGGTTGCAGGCCTCCACCAGTAACTTGAAACTTTATTATGATAAATGAAAACTGCTGGTTACCAGTTCCAAACGAAATTGTCACACTTTCCATGCGCAATGTCTTTCAGAACTTAAACTTTGTTTTTGATAGTAAAGAAATACATGTTGTCGCAGTTTTATATATCTTGGTATGACACTGTGGATTTATGGCAACACATAAACTAGCATGATATATTTACATGTCCTGGACACTAATTATGATTGATTACTGGTGTCTGCTTGTCGTTTTTTTTTTGTGTATAAGTATAACCATTATAAGGTAATATTTTCAATACAAACAAACGCTTTTTGAAAAGGTATATATTGATGTGATAAATTGGTATAACTAACACTCAAAAAATATTCGGTTAATTTCATCAGAAATTCTGTTGTCTGACTGATGCTTGAATGTATTCTGTTATTACAACATAGAAATGTGCCATATTCAAAACAATATCCGGTTAGCTTAGCATAATCTTAATGTTGAATTAATAGGCGTGCTTAATTTAACAGAATAATTTGCTGGAATAACAGAATACATTCTAGCATCCAGCAGTCAACAGACTTTCTGTTAAATTTAACAGATTATAGTTTGAGAATAGACCTACTAATACCTGGAAAATCTAGGTTCGCGAGTTCTGACAGAAAACTACAAAATTACGCTTTCGAAAACCTGCTACGAGATCATCGATATAAAAATACCTAAAATTGTGCGGGGATACAATGAGGTGGGAAGAGTTCCACTGAAATAAATAAACATCATAAGGCCGATGATACCTAAATGAGATTTGGTGTTCCAGTAATTATGGCTTTAAATCAGGAGCTTTGTCAGCGATTTTACTTCACACATACGGCATAGTTAGCTGAGAACTAGTGTTCTGAAATCGCACACCAGCGAGAGGTCCTGCGAGTGGTTTAAATGACACCCAGTACAGTTGTTATTCCCGTACACCAGCTTGTTAGGTGCAACTGGACCAAGACCTTCCGGTCTCCAGATGACAAGGTGCTGTTTCAACGGAAACCCGGCTATTATTGGAGCTCCGTCTGTTTGGTGATGAGAGGCTGGCGTTACACAAGCCTGAGGCACAATATTAAAGTGTCCGGTTGTTTTGCAGACTGTGCCTAAAGGCTTAACCTGGGATCAGATATTACCAATGATGTCTGAAAGACTCTGCCGGCGGCCCAATCTACATGCCATTCTGTTCCCGTCCACTTAAGCCAAAGGGAATTACCGAACGTCAGAAAACGTCACAGTGCTCCAGCTACATTCTGCCACCGACCAATCGGCATTGACAGGAGTTCTCAGTATGTTGTAATCCGGTCTCATCTCGCGAAAACTAAAAGCCTTTCACAAGGCCGGAGCTGGGCTGCTTCAAGATCGTCGGGAAACAATGATCTGCAAATGTAGGATCGTGTGGGTAGATTCGGAGCGACATTCTAACGGCGTTACCGGCACCGTGGAGATACCAGTTTAGCTTTTCCGACACGCTGTTAACGACTTAGTGTGACTCCGCATTCTGTCTAATACAAATATCACTGTAATACATACAAGACAGTTGTGAACGATGACGTGTATGTGACAACTAGGTGAACAGGTGATGATTATTTGTCAGATCACAGTCGCTGTAGCCTAAATTCTTCATTATTTCTCAGTCAATGTGATTGTAGTCTATCATGATTTTTTAATTATTTCTCAATCCAAGTACTTGTAGTCTAGTTTGCTTTTTGATTATTTCTTATTCAAAGTAATTGTAGTCTTCTGTATCGATTATATATCAGACACATGGTTGTATTGTTAAAATTGTTTGCTAATGGTTTCACGAAAAATAAGCCATATTTGACCAGTTCCTGATAAAACATTGGTCTGGCGACATTATGTTAATCAAAACCTTTTTTTAGTATTACACCAAAAACAACTGTCACTGTATATTCGTGTAATACAAGTGTGACTGACCTGACTTTTTGCCACAAGAGCAATATTGCAATTGAGTAACAAAACATGTCAAGTCTTTCATCTTTTTTTACGAAAGTCGTTGTAATGTAAGGCCAAGCATATTACGACGGCGTATTTCCTTATCAAGCAAGCTTGGCACCTTGGGGTAGCATTACCAATTAGCCGAGTCTGGCCACAGCTCCTTGATCGAAGTCGTTGTAGTGTTAACGAACGAATATATGCACACATGGTGCTGCAAGCAGCTCAGAGGAAAACACACGTTTTAAGCTCTCGTTTCTCTGGTTTGGGATAAGGAGCTTGTAAATTTGATTTTCTTCTTGATGTCTCTACGTTACAAAACTGTTTTCGACTGCACTGAAATGCCCGAGCACTAGTCGACCCGATGTAATGTCAGAATCTCCAGAGTTAGGCCTGACAAAGGAATATCGCTCTACACAAAATCCACGGATGCATACAAACACGTCAACAAAACGCATTTACAGCCTACACTGACTCATTTTTAAGATTAATCATCCGTCAGATGAGTTTCTTTATAACGTGTTTGTCTAAACATCGATGTCTTTGAGGTGGCTTTCAATATCTTTGCCGCTGTGATCATTAACAGAAGTGCATTTGTTTCTTCGCAGAAGGTATCTGACCTTTGCCTTAGATGGATTGAAAATCTGAGATCATAGTGTGGTATAAGCCCATTACGAGTTGTTTGAGTGTCGATGCTGGAATGTCGCAGCTGGAGTGTCGGTGGCGGCACCAAGATCGAACGACAACTCTGCAGTATTGTGGATGTATCTGGTAACGGAACACCTCGAATACAGGAAAACCCCTGGTCAGAAATCTTATCCAGGAAAGGCAAGGCTCCCTCTAAATACGATTTGGTTCATCTTTCGAGATCAGAACGATTAGCCTAGATTTACCCACCCTATGACTGATCAGAATACAATGCAATGTTAATATCGACAAACTGATGTTTAACACAGGCAATTGGCCAACACTAATACAGCGCAACCTGAGGCAGGCATCTACCTGTCAATAAAACGGACAAGGCAAAAGGATTATCGTCGTTGTGTGCTAGTTATCCTGTGAGAAGGGGTAATATTTATGGAAGGGGGCTTTCCTTAATGTCGATTCTCTAATGCCAATTTGGCACAAGTGAGATGTTTTAAGAACAGACTCGCAGTCTAAATTTACGCAACATTTGAGTATAAAACAATGGCTGAGTTTATGAGTAACATTCACTGGGTTGATGTACAAACTGGTAAAATGATTCTTTGGATGTTAGTAAACTCTGTCCTCGGTTTTAAAAGCAATTTAAGCAATTAAAGCAACTGCTTTCATTTCTCTGTAAAATGCAGCACTGGCAGTAGATTCTGCTAGAAGTACGGACTAACATAAAAACAGATGTGAAAAAATCCTGTTCATTTTCTTCCTAAGAAATCCGATATTAACAGTCTTCATAAAACAGGGCAAAGGCCTTTACGGCCTTTATTATGTAAGCATAATAACCCGAACGAAGCATATATGAGAGCGGTAAGTGGACCAAACTCCGACCAGAAAAGATTCTTTCCCAAGTTGCTTGTTAACATATCTAATGAGCTTACTGTGTTGAGGACAAGTTTGTTCACAAAAAAGTACACAGAAACTTCTGTCATTGTTGATTTTTTCAAGCAATATTGCTTGGGAGAGAAACGTCATAAATATATATGAATACATGAATTTCTCTCCATGGATTGCTTACATTTATCAGCGCTGATTTTTTCTCTCGTGGAAGCACCAACACTGATGATGCGATCAGAAGCACCCAAATAAACAGCTGTATCTTTTGCTTTCACTTTACTTCCCCAAATGAATACATGCGCCACATATACATACATTTTGATATCCAGCAGCCTGTCTTTCTTGGGTGCTCAGTGTCATCTTTGACCTAACATCCATTCCGCGTATCACGAGATCGTCACATGACACATACTGATCGGTCTAAAGACGTTGAAGTCTGTGGGCATTTTCTGATGAGAAATCTTTCCATTACATATGCTCTGTTAACCGGAGATTGGTCCTTTTGGATGGGCAGGCACTCTGCTTACCTTATCATTCATTTCAGCTGCGATCGTAACCTTTCCGTCAGATGGAGTGAGATCAATATTATCCAATAATTATGTAATGATTGAGAGAGTCGATCTGGAGAGTAAACAGATTGATGAAATCGCTGATATTTTCTTCTGCGTTGCTTCCGACATATGTCATCTTCCCCAATAACGACGGAGAGATATTTTATCTATATTTTACTTTACATATTTATCATATATAAATATTATAAAACTGTTATTAAATCGATTTTTACTCTTATATATGGCAAAGGTGTTTGTAAGCTATGTAGTTGACGTATGTCCATCGACTCTTGCCCAGGAGAGAATACAACAATAAATAAATCGGTAATAAGTCAGATTTGACATGGGACCAAGAGATGTAGGGAACCGTATCGTCAGGTAACGATATCTCCTTTATTTCCTTACTGACCATGCTTCTATTTGAGGAAAGTGAAATCCTAGCAAAATGATGGGGGTCCTTCACAGAAATACATTGTTCTGTTTAAATATCACCAAGTACGGATGTTATCCTCGTGCAGCAGCTTGTCACAAGCAGCCTGATCAAAGCCTTCCTGTCCCCATTTGCCAAGGTACTGCTTCAATGGAAACCCCGTTTGCTCTGGTGTGTTAAAGGTTGAATGTGTCTCTGCGTTCTGTCTAATACGATATATTTAAGAGATAGAAAGAAAAACCAGAGCAGCGAGTGGATGCCCCGACCAAGATTTACTGGTCGAAGCACTGAAACTTTCATGTGTGTATTTCTACGTGTTGTCAAAGTTTCGTTTTGGTTAACGTTTGGCATTATATGCAAAACATAAGCATTTTTATAATGTGATCAGTTTTGTCATATTTTGGAAAGATTAAAACAGGCATTTTTGCCTTAGTCTCTCAGTCATAATCCATAGTACATAGGACTAACGAAGTCCCTGTTGAGAAGAGATTGCAACTCGAGGAAGAGTTCAAATATTTGTGACACTATTGTTTTTTCCTTGGAAACATACTTTTTGTGTGAGTAAGATAAAGGCAGCCATGCATTATATAAGTGTTATCTTGAATTAGAATGGCTAATATATGGTATTACGTAACATTTGGAAACTATAGCGAAATCACACATGAATCCTGGTTGAGAGAACATGTAATCCTCAGGCTATCATTGACATTAACATGTTATGCGTGAGCTAAAAGTTACATTTGTTATATATTTATTTAATTGATTAGTTCATAACTTCGTGCTCAATCATTTTTCAGAAAATTACATTTGTGGTGCACTGATGTTAACAATTCTATAGTGTCTGTGTAAAAAAAAGATCCTTCAGTGAGACTGGAGCGGGCTACAGTTTTTCAATTTTGTGACCTATACATCGCCCCTTCTCATATTTGAAGGTTTATAAGCCGCATGTTAGCCATATAACAGGAAAAGAAGAGAAAAGCTGAAATAAAGAAAGGAGAAGCCTTACGAGTTTGTCAGTCGCTGTCAATCACAAGCATAGTCTGTTTCGCTGCTTGAGGTGAACAGTTTCCTTCACTGGGGTCGATTCCCCGTCTTACCACACCAGGTCATTACATACCCCTCTTTGCACAATGGCTTAAGCAGAATTAGGTAACAAAAAAAATGTTAATCGCAATTTATTCCTCGTTACTGTTCTAAAATTACTCAAAATGTTGTGTTTCCCTCATATTTAACATATAAAATAACTTCAAACAAATCATAGGGATCAGGCCCCGATGGTGCTTAGTCCACCTGCAGATTTCTGCTTTATGCACGAATACAATGTAAGTAGGCCTACAGCATGGAGAGAAAAAAAAAACAGAGCAGCGACGACAGTGTGATAACTGGCAAATGGTCACACGTAACTGGGTAATGTCAATGCCCTCATATGTCAAGGACCTGGTAGAGCAAGGCCGGGAATCTGCTCCAGTGCAAGAAATTGTGCTCCTCAAGAAGTGAAACTGCAATAGCTCTGACTGACAGCTGTTAACTCCTTCTTAAGGCCACTACTATTTTCACTTCTGCGTTACTTCTCTTCTCCTGTTGTATGCCAAGTGTGCGATTTTATGAACCTTGCAACACACGCACTGAAGTGAGTCTATATCCATGTTCGCGATGTATAGGTCATCAAATCGAAACATGGTAACATGGTCACAATGAAAAAAGTTTTATTGTTTGACACTGTAGAAAGGGAAAATCACTGCACCACAAATGTAACTTTCTGAAGTACACCGAAGCAATTGTTGAGCACGCCCTTAAAAACCAACCAAATAACTTTCAGCCTTGTAATTTCTCTACATATTACACATAGCGTGAAAAGTTAATGATAGACCACGTTTGAAGCAGGATTCACTTGTGATTTCGATATAGTTGCTACATGCTAAATATTAGCATACAACAATTATCGATCCTATGTCACAATAACACTTATTCAATACAAATTGGCCTATATCATTGTACACTCAAAGTATTTTCATAAGTAAATAAAATTAACCACAATGATTTGGACACTTATATGACTCAACTGATCACATAAACTTTAACTTTTACATATGAAGACAGCAGTTAACTAAATCGAAATTTTGATATCCCACACAAATACACACGTGACAGTTTCAGTAAAGATATTTTTCTAGTTAAAGTCGATCTTCATACAGTAAATTAAAAACACATTGCCTCTTTGAACCAAAACTGGCGTTTTTGATCGAGAGTGCATTTTTGGTGGGTTATTACTAAGCAGCGATCTCTGTTATGGCCATATAACGTTTTGGGGCGCTTTGACCAATTTTTATTCCTTTGACTCGGAAATTTACAGAATTATGTTGGGATTGGAAATTTGCACTTTCTTACCTCTCTGGGGTCGACTTTCGCCTTACCGTACAGGGTCTTTACCCCAGTTAGGGTTTTATTCTAACTGTTTATGTATTAACTATGGCTAGGTTAACAAGTGATGAGTATTTCTCAAATCACAGTGGTTATATACTTCTTTATTTCTCATTCAAAACGGTTGATTGCTTTTTTATTATTTCTCAATCAAAGTTGTTGTAGTCCAGCTTTTCGATTATTTCTCGTAGTTGTTGTTTGACTAGCATGCTTTTAGATTCTTTCCTATTTGCTGTAGTGCTTGATTATTTCCCAGTCAAAATTGTTGTAGTTCTGCTTTTCGATTATTTCGCCTTCTAAGATGTTGTAGTCATGCTTTTGAATTATTTCCCATTCAAAGTTGTTTTAGTTTTGCTTTTTTTATTATTTGTCATTTAAAGTTCTTGTTGTCTTCCGCATTGACATTTCCTCATTCAAAGTGGTTGTAAGGTTGTGTATTTTTCAGTCAAAGTGAATGTCATCTTAAAGTTTTTCCGGTGGATTCACACAAAATAACTCATATTTGACCGGCATGATTCAAACAAACCCTTGGTTTACAACGGATGAAGAATATGTCACTTTATATACAATGTCCGGCAGCGTTATGGTGGGCCAGACAGAGCCCAGGGGAAACCGACGACCATCCGGACTGGACAATGTGTTATTCAAAATCCTTTCAGTATTATACCAAACATAACTGTATATTTATATAATGCAAGTATAGATGGACTTTTCGCCACATAAGCAGTACTGTGAGTAAAAAGAAAGCCGAGCATACAGGCTATCTGTTTTTGGGGGTTTTTTTTGCTGTTGTTGTTGTTTTTTGTTTTTTGTTTTTTTTTACTTCTACTTTTCTTTAATTTAATTTGTCAAAGTCTGTAGTATAACACCGAGCGTATTACGACGTATATCTTTTTAGGCAGACTTGGCACTTTTGGGTAGCATTAAAAATTAGCTGGATTTTTCGACAAATTCCTTGATCGAAGTCGTAGTTGTAGTGTTAAGGAAAAAATATATCCGTACATCTTGTTGTAAACTGCTCTGAGGAAAACCCACAAATTTGACCCTCGTTTCCCTCGCAGATGGTTTGGCATAAGGAGCTTGTAAATTTGATTTTGTTTTTTTTTTCACGTTCCACTTTACAAAACCATTTTCGATCGCAATAAAATCCACAAGCACTAGTCGACCCGGCGTTATGTCAAAAACATGTTATGTGTTATGTGCGAGGACGTAAGGTCAGAAACATGAATATCGCTTCTCATAGGTTCCAAGGATTCAAAAAAAAAACACGCCAACAAAACGTATTTTCAACGAAATAAATAATGTGTAGGATGAGTTTTTGTATATTGCTCTTCTCTAAGCATCCAAGTTTTTGAGGTAGTTTTCAATATCTGTGACCTTTGAAAACCATTACAGCACTGTCTGTTTGCCTTCGCAAAAGGAATCGTTACATTAAATAAATCAAGATGCTAATGTGTGGTATAATCCCATAATGAGTTGTCGCTAGGACCTAAAGGTATTATACGCAGCAAAATAATCGAACAACAGTTCTCCAGGATTTGGGATGTATCTGGTAACACCGCCAATACAGGAAAGTGTCTGGTCAGAAGCCTTACACAGCCAGGGCCAGGTTCCTGTACATCAGGCTTGGTTCATCTTATGGACTCAGGACGATTAGCCTGGATTTGACGCGTCCTTGGAATGACGGTCAGAATACAGGGTCATCTAAAGATGTACGACTTCACGTTTAACACTGTTATTTAACCAACTAATACACCCCAAGATGCGGCAGGAATTAAGCTGTCAATAAAATGGAGAGCAAGTCTTTCAGACAAAGGAGATATTGACGTCGACTGCTAACTGTCCCGGGGAAAAGGGTAATTCCTAAGCAGGAAGGCTGTCTTTAATGCTGATTGTTGTCAGCTTTTTGTATCCAAAAAGTGGAGACGCGTGGCACGTCCTCACTAGACTGGACGCATTTTTTGCTTAACGCTGTCCTCGATTTTAAAACCTTTTACCGCTCAGCTAGAAATATCAACTGATATGGAAACAAATGTAAAAAAATTCCTGTTCATTTTCTGCCTAAGAAATCTGATTTTAAGAGTATTCATAAAAAAGGGCAAAACGCCTTTACGGCATGTAAACATAATAACCCGAAGAAGGCTTTTATGAGCACTGTAAATGTACTCCAGCAAGAATGGATTCCTTCCCACGACGCCTATCCCCAGATCTGAGCAGCTCACAAGGGAGAACTTATAACAGAATCTTCTGTCTGTTTTCCAATCCGTATCTCCTGGAAGTGAAAATTCATAAATTCTTCAAGCCTGTTTAAGCCATCCACATGAATTTTTTTGATGGACTGCTTATATTTTATTAGTGGTTCTTTGTGCTCTGGAAATACGAACACTGATGACGCGATCGAATGCACGTGTAGCTCTATCTTTTGCTTTCACCTTTATGTCCATATCACAATGGACAAATAGAGCGGGGTTGTTAAATTTACAGCACTTCAGGTCTGACAGCCTGTCCTTTACTAGGTGCTGTACGTGTGTCATCACGAGATCGTCACGACATACATTGATCGGCCGCGAAACGACGAAGTCTGCAAGCCCTTTTATGATGAAAAGCCTTTCGACTGAATATACCCTTGTAACCCGAGGTTGTTACTTTTGGACACCTACACACGCTGCTTACCATATCACTGATTTCAGCTATGGACGTGACCTTTCCGTCAGGTGGCATGAGATGAGTGTTATCCAATAATTATATATTAAGTTTATCTATTTATCTATTTATTCAATGTTTTTTATATACTCAAGAACATTTCACTTATACGACCATCATAGTGGGAGGAAACCGGGCCGAGCCCATTGGAATCCACGACCATCGGCAGGTTTCTGACAGACCTTCCCAACTGGACAACATGAACTGGACTGGACTTCGTACCGACCGCATTGGTGAGAGACTCCAGGGTCATTTGTATTACGTTTTTGAGAGCTAGACGAACTTGAAACCGATACGTGGAGAGTAAACTAAATGATGAAATCTCTGTTATTAGGCTTCTGTTTTGTTTCCAACATCTGTCAGCTTCTCCTGTAACCATGGAAGGTTACCTTTAGAAGTATTTTCTTACCTTCAATATTTATAATTCATGAAAGTTATGAAACAGTGATCGAAGTTGATTTTATCTCTTAAACATGGCAAACGTCTTTCCGACATCAAAGAGGACATACAACTTGCTATTAACGTCTCGGGAAAGACAGTTTACGATTAAACAGGGTCTTAAAGATTGCCAGTAATGTGATCACATCAGTAGACTGTAACGTATATGTCGTGTATTCATCGACCCTTGCTCAAGAAAGAATAAACAGTAAAAAGATCGTTAATAAACCAGATATGATATGCGACCAATAGATCTAAGTAAGCGTATGGACAGACGATTGAAGTCAGCGTGGTCTTTGATGTCTGGGATTGGCGTCTTACTGACTAACATCCCCGAGGACATCTACCTGAACTGGGTGAGATTCTTGGCTCACCATCGACCAACATCAGTCAAATTTATCCTGTCGCCAGGTAAATTAGCAATGATG